>NC_052146.1:78542250-78693093 GCF_902713615.1 Scyliorhinus canicula | reverse complement strand
TAAGGTTATGCACTTTGGAAGGAGGAATGGAGGCATAGACTATTTTCTAAATGGTGAAATGCAAATGAAATCAGAAACACAAAGGGACTTGGGAGTCCTTGTTCATGATTCTCTTAAGGTTCTCTTAAGGTTAACGTGCAGGTTCAGTCGGCAGTTGGGAAGGCAACTACAATGTTAGCATTCATGTCGAGAAGGCTAGATTACAAGACCAGGGATGTACTTCTGAGGCTGTATAAGGATCTGGACAGACCCCATTTGGAGTATTGTGAGCAGTTTTGGGCACCGTAACTAAGGAAGGATGTGCTGGCCTAGGAAACAGTCCAGAGGAGGTTCACAAGAATGATCCATGGAATGACGAGCTTGTCACATGAGGAACGGTTGAGGACGCTGAGTCTGTACTCATTGGAGTTTAGAAGAATGAGAGGGGATCTTACTGAAACTTACAGGATAGGGCGGCACATGGCACAGTGGTTAGCACTACTGCCTATGCCGCTGAGGACCCGGGTTTGAATCCCAGCCCTGGGTCACTTTCCGTGTGGAGTTTGCACATTCTCCCCATGTCTGCGTGGGTTTTGCCCCCACAACCCAAGCTGTGCAGGGTAGGTGGATTGGCCACGCTAAATTGCCCCTTAATTGGAAAAATTAGTAATTGGATACTCTAAATTTAAAAAAAAAAGAAATTTACAGGATACTGCGAGGCCTGGATAGAGTGGACGTGGAGAGGATGTTTCCACTTATGGGAAAACTAGAACCAGATGACACCATCTCAGACGAAAGGGACTATTCTTTAAAACAGAGATGGGGAGGAATTTCTTCAGCCAGAGGGTGGTGAATCTGTGGAACTCTTTGCCGCAGAAGGCTGTGGAGGCCAAATCACTGAGTGTCTTTAAGACAGCGATAGATAGGTTCTTGATTAATAAGGGGATCAAGGATTATGGGGAAAAGGCAGAAGAATGGGGATGAGAAAAATATCAGGCATGATTGAATGGCGGAGCAGATTCGGTGGGCTGAGTGGCCTAATTCTGCTCCTATGTCTTATGGATCATTCCTCACCCCCAGCATGCTGGTAAAGGGATGACTCCCCCCCGAGACCAGTCTGAAATTAAAGGAACTGCACCCCCACCACCACCCCCCCGGAATTGAAGGGACGGCTCCATCCCAGATCAGACTGGAGTTAAAGAGATCGCTCACTCCCAAATCTGCTTGGACTTAAAGGGACAGCCCCCCCCCCCCCCCCCCCGGACAACCCTGGACTTAAAGGTGTTAAGTAATGGGTTAAGAGACATTCCAATTAGTTGTCTCATTTATATTAAGTATCCAATAATTGACACTGATTATGAAAAGAGGCTTCAGGTGGCCTTTGTGTCAAGTGATGTGATGTTAGAGTTTTGTGCAGAGTCTGTTAAAGTGAAATAAAGGTGTTTGTGAAAATGAGCAGAACCTTTGACTCTTTATACAACAGCAGCTATAATGTCTAACAAATGGTAGCAGAGGATGGTTGCTGTGCAAATGTGAAGGGTTGAAAGATACAACTTTTCCAGACCAAACCAAGGAGTGAGTGAGAAGAAGAAAAAAAGAAGATAAATGGCTGAACCTAGGATAAAGATGGCTGGATATGACTAGCCCTCCCCCCACCCCCCTTATTTTCTGAAAGGGGATCGTACGACCAATGGAGAAGTGCAGTAGTTATGTGGACTAAGGTAACTGCCTTGGGAAAAACAAGGTATGGCATTGGCTCTTTCTCTACCTTAGGACAGTAAAATTCGGAGCAAAGTGCTTTCTGAGCTGGAATTGGTAGAGTTAGACTCAGAAGAAGGTTTGCAGACTCTATTACATTATATGGATAAGATTTATAAAAGGATGATTTGTTAAGTGCGTATGAAGCATGGTCGGATTTTGATAAGTTCTGGAAAATAGTGGATTTCTCCATGGAAGACTAGATAATGGAATTTGGCAGATTATATAAAGGCTGCAGAAACACAACCTGGAATTTACAGTCTGTGTTGGCCTTTAAATTACTTAAATTACTTAATCACTTGAGTGAGCAACATGGATAGGCTCCTGGCTTTGACAGGAGTTCAGTTTGCGGATAAGGATACCTTATTCGGTCAGATGACAGAAGTTTTTTTTTAAGTTTCTGGGGAAACATTCAATCCCGATGGCTCTGATGGCCCAAATAGGTCAGCCTGCAATAAAGCAGAACATGGCAGATACGCTACGAACAGGATGGGGAAATCATACGGCTATAGAAGGAGATCGGGACCCGGAGATTATGAAGACAGAAACCCAGTTAGAACCAACAATAGGAAGATGAACCCCAGAGATGCACGGGGCATGATAAATCGATGTTTTCAATGTGATTCTCAATACCATTATGCTTTCAATTGTCCAACACGTTACAATAAAGTGTTTGAAGTGGCACATGACACGGAAGAGTCAGAAAGAAGGCATTGTCCTATTAACAAGCAGTTTTACGCCAGTAATGAGAGTGTTGGTTGCAGAATCCTTCAATTGTGCTATTGAACAGTGGCTGCACATCTACTGTGTGTGGACTTGACTGGTTAAAATGTTACCTGGACTCCTTGAATGCTCCTTGAAAATCGAAACAAGGTTAAGAAATTTGAAAGTTCCACAAGTTTCAGATTTGGGGGATGATAATAGTCTGAAGTCGCTGAAAAGAGTGGTGATCCCTTGCAATATTGCCGGAGTGAATCATTTCATTAGCACGGATGTTGTATCAAGTGAGATACCTTTGCTTCTGAGCAGACCGTCGATGAAGAAAGCACACATGAAACTGGATATGGAACAGGATACGGCAACAGTTTTTGGAAAGACAGTGGACTTACAATTTACACAGTTGGGGCTCTATTGTATTCCATTACTGACAAATAATATTTCAAGTACAGTTGTTAGGATGTGTTAATGGCAATTCAAAATGGGACTTTAGCTGATAAAAAGCTTGTTGTATTAAAACTGCATAGGCAATTTGCGCATCCGTCTCCTCGGAGGCTGAAAAATTTATAAAAGGATGCAGGGGTAAGGGATGAAGACTATACTAAACTGATAGAACAGGTTAGTGATCGCTGTGAAGTTTGTAAGAAGTACAGAAGGACACCAGCACGACCTATCTTTGGCCAGGGATTTTAACGATATCGTGGCCTTGGATCTTAAGATCTGGGATAAAGCCAATAATATACTTATTTTGCATTTTGTAGATTTAGCAACCAGATTTAGTCAATCAATGATTGGACAAAGTAAAGAAAAGAGAGTAATTCTGGATCAAATAGTGGAAAAATGGATAGGGACAGGAATAGGCCCACCGGCAAAATTCCTTACGGACAATGGGGGAGAATTTGCTAATGATAAGTTTAGGGATATGTGTGTAAACATGAATATCACAGTTCTGAATACGGCTGCAGAAAGCCCATTTAGTAATGGTGTGTGTGAAAGAAACCATGCGGTAATAGATGACATGTTCTGGAAAATCTTGGCAGATAGACCAAACTGCAAGCTAAATTCAGCTTTAGCATGGGCAGCACATGCAAAGAATTCATTGCAGATGGTTGGGGGCTATAGTCTCTATCAATTAGTGTTTGGTAGGGGACTTCCGGTGGCGGCTATGAAGGAGTAAGTCGCACATTTGGTGCCTCCCGCTCTGGTCATACTTTTGGACATTTCCCCCGGACTTTTTTCCAGTTTTAAACGGCAACTGGGCACCGTTTCCATGCATCGGTGTATGGAGAAAAGGACCAGAAGTACACAAAAGGGCAGAAACAAGAAGAATCACGAGCTTTGTCGAAGCTGCAGCGGGAGACAGTATGGCTGAGGGCCAGACCCCTGGGGCAGCAGCGCAGCGACCAACGGATCCAGTGATGCAGGCCATTCAGGATGGTTTTGCCAGGCAGATGCGGGAATGCTTTGACCCGATCAAAGAATCAATTGATCGGCTAGAGAGCAGACAGGATGCCCAGGATTGGGCGATTCAGAAGATGGAGAAGGTGATGCTTGAACAAGAGGAGCATCAAATAGCAGTGAAACTGGAGGTGGCGATGCAGCAGAAAAGGCTCCTGGAGAAGGTGGAGGACTTTGAGAACCGACCCCGCCGGCAGAAGGTAAGAATTGTCGGGCTCCCGGAGGGGGCTGAGGGAGCAGACGCTGGGGCATACGTGACGGGTATGTTCAAAAAGCTGCTGGGGGAGGGGGCATTCCCCTGACCGCTGGAGGTGGACAGGGCTTATCGAGCGCTTGCCAGGAAGCCGCGAGGGGGGGACCCTCCGAGGGCAATGGTGCTGAGATTCCACAGGTTCCTGGATAAGGAATGCATTCTGCGGTGGGCCAAGCACACACGGAGTTGTAAGTGGGACAACAGCATCCTGCGGGTGTACCAGGGACCTGAGCATGGAGGTGGCGAGGAAGAGGGCAGGCTTTAACCACGTCAAAGCTATTTTCTTTAAGGAGCAGGTGAGGTTCGGTCTGCTGTATCCGGCGTGTCTTTGGGTCACGCATGAGGACCAGCATCACTATTTGGAGTCGTCCGTTGAGGCGCTGGACTATGGGAAAAGAAAAGGACTGGTGGGGGTCTGAGAACTCCCGGACGTAGAGACAACTTGTTGGTCTATATTGGGCCCCTTTTTTCTGTTTTGCTGTGTTTTTTCTTTTCTCTTCCTTGGTTTTTGTTGGGTTTTGTTTTCCTGGTTTTTAAATGGGTTCTGCCTTTTATTATTGTTTTGTGTCTGTTTTTGGAGTTTTGTTTGGGGAAAAGCGGGGGGGGGAGGGGAGAAGTCGATTTTTCATTTTTGGGTTCCTTTTATCAATAGATGTTGGCAATGTCCTGTTTGTGTTTTTATTGATGTACACTTTTGTGGGATGGAGACGTGCCTGTTTGAGTTTCGGTGGGTGGTGCTTTTGTTTTTGTGTTTTCTTGCTGTTGGGTGTTTGTTTGGGGATTGTTGGATGAGGAAATTTGTTTGTATGAGCGGGGGGAGGGGAGCGAGGGAACAATAGGTGGGAGAATTCTTGGCGCCGGGGGCTCACGGAAGCACAGTGGGGGGTGTGTATATGCTTAATTCATTAGATGGGTTGCGTTTTAGAGTAGTGTTGCTGGGGGGGGGAGAGGGGGCGGATGGGTTCTGCTGATGAGGGAGGGACTTCGATGGAGGGACACTAAGGAGGTCGGGGTTGGGGGCCGCCGTGGGGCGGGCCGGAGGAGGTGCGGCGCATGGACTGGAGGCGGGCCCAAGAAAGGGGATGGCTGATCGGCGAGGGGGGGGGGCACTTTGCCCTCCAACTAGGCTGATCACCTGGAATGTTCAGGGGCTAAAGGGACCGGTAAAGAGGGCAGGTGTGTTTGCGCACCTGAGGGGACTGAAGGCGGACGTGGTCATGCAGCAGGAGACGCACCTTATAGTGGACTAGGTCAGGTTCAGGAAAGGCTGGAGAAGTCAGGTTTTCCACTTGGGGCTGGATACAAAGACTAGAAGGGTTGCGGTTCTGATTAACAAGTGGGTGGCATTTGAGGTGGGCAGAATAGTTTCAGATGTAGAAGGTCGAGAAATTATGGTTAGCAGCAAGCTGCAGGGGATGAAGGTAGTGCTGGTCAATGTATATGCGCCAAATTGGGATGACGGGGATTTTATAAAGAGGGTGCAAGGGAAGATTCCGGTCCTGGATTCGCACAAGCTGATTATGGGAGGGGATTTTATTACGGTTATTGATCCAGGCCTGGACCGGTCATGCTCGAGAACAGGCAAGGTGCCAGCTATGGCAAAGGGGCTGAAAGGGTTCATGGAGCAGATGGTGGGAAGGGGGGGGGGGGATCCATGGAGATTTAGGCAGCCGAGGGCGAAGGAATTTTCTTTTTACTCCCACCTACATAAGGTGTATTCCCGGATCGATTTCTTTGTCTTGGGTAGGGCCCTATTGGCGGGGGTGGTGGACACGGGGTACTTGGCAATTATGATCTCGAACCATACTCCGCACTGAGTGGACCTGCAGGTTAGTATGTATAGCAAGCAGCACCTGCAATGGAGGTTGGATGTAGGGCTATTGGCGGACGAAACAGTCTGCCAGAGACTGAGGAAGTGCATACAAATTTACCTGCAGGTAAATGTTACGGGGGAGGCCTCAGCAGCGGTGGTCTGGGAAGCGCTGAAGGCAGTGGTGAGAGGAGAGCTGATCTCGATCCGGGCTCACAGGGACAGGACGGATAGGGCAGAGACGGACCGACTGGTAAAAGAGATTCTATGAGTTGATAGCAGGTCTGCGGATGCTCCAGAGGAAGGGCTTTTAAGGGAACGCCGTAGGCTACAGGCGGAATTTGGCTTGTTAACCACTGGGAGGGCAGTGGAACAGCTCAGAAAGGCGAAGGGGGTGATTTACGAGCACGGGGAGAAGGCCAGCAGGATGCTTGCACAGCAACTCAGAAAGAGGGAGGCAGCCAGAGAAATAGGGAAAGTTATTGATGGGGATGGGAACTTAGTTGGGGACTCGGCAGGGGTGAGCAAGGCCTTTCGGGATTTTTATAACAGGTAGTATAGGTCGGAACCCCCTGCGGGGCCAGAGGGGATGAGGCACTTTTTGGACGAATTTGGCGGAGAGCGGGGGTTGAGGGTTGGGGAACTCGTTTATAGAAGGAAGCTTCCCAAGTCTGAGGGCACTGGAGGAGAAGTTTGCATTGGCGGGGGGGGGGGGGGGGGGGGGAAATGAATTTCAATATTTACAAGTGCGGTACTTTCTGTGGAGGCAGGTACCAACCTTCCCACTCCTGCCGCTAAGGGGGATTCAGGATAGGGTGATTTCTAGAGGATGTATAGGAGAGGGAAGTGCCTTGGACATATATAAAGAGCTAATGGGTTCAGAGGAGACGCAGACAGAGGAGCTGAATCAAAAGTGGGAGGAGTGACTGGGAGGAGAGATAGAGGAGGGCCTCTGGGCGGACGCGTTGGGTAGGGTCAACGCGACCGCAACATGTGCCAGGCTCAGCTGATACAGTTGAAGGTCGTTCACCCAGGTTCATATGACAGTGGCCCGGATGAGCTGATTCTTTGGGGTGGAAGACAGATGTGCGAAGTGTGCGGCGGGGGGGAAGCGAACCATGTCCATATGTTTTGGGCATGTCCAAAACTGAGGGGATTTTGGCAGGGGTTTGCTGACGCCATGTCCAAGGTATTAAATACGAGGGTGGCAATGAGTCCAGGAGTGGCGATTTTTGGGGTGTCGCAGGATCTGGGAATCCAGGAGGAGAAAGAGGTAGATGTTCTGGCCTTTGCTTCCCTGGTAGCCTGGAGAGGCATATTACCAGCACGGAGGGACTCAAAGCCCCTGAAATCGGAGACCTGGCTTTCAGGCATGGCTGGCTTCCTCTGCCTGGAGAAAATTAAGTTCGCCATGAGAGGGTCTCTGTTAGGGTTCGCCCAGAGGTGGCAACCATTCGTTGACTTCCTCGCAGAGAATTAATCGTCAGCAGAAGGCGGGGGAGGAGGTTGGGTTAGCATAGATTAGGGGGGCAAACAATGGTAGGACCTGAGGGAGTGGGAGGCGGTATTTGCACTATGTTAATATCTTCCTTGTTATGTACATTGTTGATTTTGTTGTTGTTACAGTACCTAAGAAATATCTCAATAAAATGTTTATTTTTTTTTAAATTAGTGTTTGGTAGAAATTCTAAAATTCTGTCCATTTTGGATGACCAGTCTCCAGCTTGGGAAGGGACTACAATTAGCTCTGCCTTTGCTGAACATTTAAATGCATTACATAGCAGTAGAAAAGCTTTTTTGGAAGCAGAGGTCTCTGAAAGAATTCACAGAGCTTTGAGGCATAATGTATGGCCATCAAATACCGTTTTTCAGCAAGGAGACATGGTATACTATAAGAGAGACAATTTTAATGAATGGAAAGGCCCAGGGAAGATCATAGGCATAAATGGCAAAACAATTATTTTGCAACATTGTAATCAAACTGTTAGGGCACATTCATCAAGGTTAATGGGTACAGATTACAAATTTTCAAATTTAGACAGAGCAGACAGACATGAAGAGGAACCAGGGTCATCTAGTACGCATGTGTTACAAAACTATGAGGACCAATTAACTGATATAGACAAGGTTTCTGTAGAGGAACACAACACTTCTGATGAATTAGAACAGGCCTTTTTTCCGAAAGGACAACTGCCAAAAGTTGGTACAAAAGTGACATTCGTGCCTGAAGGGTCGAGTCAGTGGCAGGATGCAACTGTTATTAGTAGAGCAGGGTAGGCGACTGGAAACCATAAACATTGGATGAATGTACAGCATTCAGGGGAGGGAGTCAAGACATGGATTGGGAAAACGAAGTTCAAAAATGGAGGGCACAGAAACGCAGTGCCAGTTCAGATAGTACATCGGATAGTGAACAGGTTCGCAGGAAAATGTTGAGAACTATTGAAGGACATCCCACAGCAGAAGGGAAAGATCAAGCAGTAGCAGTACAGAACGAGATACCAGGCAGGATAGGGGACATAGTTTGGCAAGGTCTCTGAACGTGAGTAAGACTACAAATACTAATAGGAGTAGAAGCCCAGATGCACGTAAGATTTTGGCGACTTCCAATAAATTAGATGAAAAAGTTATCAAAGATGCCAAACAGCAAGAATTGCATAGTTGGAGTGAATTTGGGGTATGCACGGAAGTACCGGATAGGGGACAAAGAGCTCTATCCCACAGATGGATTTGCACGGAAAAGTTTCTTCCGGATGGAACTTATAAGGCAAAGGCCAGGCTTGTGGTGAGAGGATTTGAAGAAAACGTAGAAGATCAGGATTTAAGGATAGATTCACCTACAGCAGGAAAGGTTATTTTAAAGATCTTCTTGGCTCTATTAGCCACAAAGGCATGGAAATGCAAATCTATCGATATAAAAGCTGCCTTCTTGCAGGGGCATCAGCTCCAGAGAGACATTTTTCTCCGTCCTCCTAAAGAGGCAGCTAACACAGAAGGGGTGCTCTGGAAGTTGAACAAATGTGTATATGGATTAAATGATGCGCCTAGAGTCTGGTATTGTTCGGTTCGGTCAGTTTTGTTAAAGTTAGGCTGTTGCCAATTGAAAGCAGATCCGGCAATGTTTTACTGGAACTATAAAGGAAATCTTTCTGGCATCTTTATGATGCATGTCAATGATTTTTTGTGGGGTGGGACCAGTGATTTCAAAGCTATTGTAATCTCTGGTTTGAGGAAAGAATTCAGGGTTGGAAGTCAGGCGTCCGGTGCATTTAAATATATTGGACTGGAAATCGGACAGACTAAGTTAGGGCCAACTTTACATCAGCAATCTTATTTGGAAAGCATCAGCCCAATAGCAATTGGTCGTGGCCGGGTTTCACAAAAAGATGCAATGATTTCAAAGATGGAAAAGAGCAACTGCGAAGTTTAATTGGGCAACTGAATTGGTTAGGTTGACAGACTAGACAGGACGTGAGTTTTGATATCTTAGAATTGAGTACAAAAATGAATGATCCCAAAGTGGAAGACATAATAAGAGCAATTAAAGCGTTGGTCAAACTAAAAATGTAGGAGTGTGTTTTGAGGTTCCCGGTTTTAGGTGACCTTAGGCACTTGAAACTCATAGTTTATAGTGATGCGTCCTATGCAAATTTATGTGATGGGGTTTCCAGTGCAGTAGGTTTTACAATTTTCCTTTTGGGGAACAATGGTAAATGTTGCCCTCTTGTGTGAGAAACAAAGAAAATAAGGAGAGTGGTCAAAAGCACTTTGGCTGCTGAGACATTAAGCCTTGTAGAGGCGGTGGATATGGCCTTTTATATATCTCAGATATTGACAGAAATTTTGGGATTAGGGGATCTAGGTAATATACCTATTGAATGTCACATTGACACTAAATCCCTCTGGGAAAATATCCACTCTACAAAAAGTGTAAATGAAGAAAGGTTAAGGATAGACATCGCAAGTTTGAAGCAGATGTTGGACAGAGGGGAAATAGAAAAAATTAAACGGCTCAACAGTAGCTATCAATTGTCAGACTGTTTTACAAAAAGAGGGGCTAACTCACAGAACGTTTGGATATTGTTGATGAAGGGCACCTGTTTCTGTGACTGTTTTTTTTCCAAAAATAAAAAAAAAGAATGGGGAAAATTGCATGTGTGTTTTTGAATTTCTTGGAATTTTGTTTCCACCTAATTATTTTTTTCTCCAAGGAAGGGAGACTGTTAAGTAATGGGTGAAGAGACATTCCAATTAATTGTCTCATTTATGCTAAGTATCCAATAATTGACACTAATATGTAAAGGGGCTTCAGGTGGCCTTTGTGTCAGGTGATGTGATGTTAGAGTTTTGTGCAGACTCTGTTGAAGTAAATTAAAGGTGTTTGTGGAAAAGGAGCAGAACCTTTGACTCTTTGTACAACAGCAGCTAAACGTATCACAAAAGTGACTGCTTGCTCCCAGGCCAAGTTGGAGTTGAGGGAGCATACGAACATACTCTTCTGTATTCGTGTTTGTTCCTTGTTGGAACAAGGTCACTTTAAGAGTTCAATCATGTGATGTACTGATGACGCCATCGGCAATTTGGGTGGACTAACAGTCAGTCTGTTCTAGCAGCCTGTGAGAAAACACCTTCCCAATAAAGTTCTTCCTTGTTTGTACGTTCGTGGTCTGCAAGCCTATCCTTCAAGGATACCACAAAGAAAACTGCCGACCAGGAGGTCGGAACCACACTGGCAGATTCCCGTAGAAGATGAAAAAAAATACAGATCCGTGCAGAGACATCTGAAAAGGACTGAGGAATGAAAAACTTTGCTGCACCAAAGCTAGCAATGGAGGGATGCAAATAATAACAGCAACCATCGAAGGACCCAAAATATAACCAAAGATTTCAATGAAAACAGCACCAAAAGAATTTTGCCACGTGCCCGGACCTGAAAGTTCTGGAACAGTGCTCTCTCTACTCTGAGTAGCAAGTAAAGTAACAAAGAACCCTCCAGTAATAGTTTCGAGCTGGGGGTGTTGCAAACGTGGAAATGAACAAACTGAGCTACAGGTTACCTTGTTTACAAGGGAAAAAAAGAAGTGAAATAGTGCTAAAACCTTTGCAGCACATTTGGGAGTACACAAGCCTTCCCTGAATAAAATAGGACCATGTGATGAAAACACATACACTGAAGGATTCAAATACTTGGTCCGGCGAACAAAATTTAGGTGCACTTGGTATTCCTGACTTTCCTGAACACGATATTGTGGGGCGGTGGGGGTGGGGGTTTTCAACTTCCTGCAAAGTCTGTTGCAACCAGAAAAACCAGGCTGGAAAACCTATGATGAGATTGATGAAAATATCAGGGACACTTCTCATCCAAACCTTTGGTCATCACCAAGGGATTCAGGTTCCAGAAACGCAATCAACAAGGTGGTAAATCAATCACACAGTTCGTAGCTACTTTCAAGAAATTAGCCGAATATTGTGAATTTAGAGATGCCTTATACCAAGCATTTTCAAAGTCGGGGTCGTGACCCGTGGGTGGATGATGGCTGTGTGTCGGGAGGGTCGCGGAGCCGTCCATCGGGGCGCCCGATCGAGCAAATTTGCACACAACAGGCACAGCAGCAGGCGTTTAACAATGCCAGCTATGAGCGGCCTCCAAAAAGGGCACGACCATCTAAAAAAAATGCGGCCGCACTGTGCGTGCATGCCCGCTCATCGATGCACATGCGCAGAGTTTGCGCGTGCACACCTATGAGTTTTTAAAATTTAGAGTACCCAATTCAGTTTTTTCCAATGAAGGGGTATTTAGCATGGCCAATCCACCTAGCCTGCACATCTTTGGGTTGTGGGGGCGAAACCCACGAAAACACGGGGAGAATGTGCAAAATCCACACGGACAATGATCCAGAACCGGGATTGAATAGGGCAGCACGGTAGCATTGTAGGGCAGCACGGTAGCATTGTGGATAGCACAAATGCTTCACAGTGCCAGGGTCCCAGGTTCGATTCCCCGCTGGGTCACTGTCTGTGTGGAGTCTGCACGTTCTCCCCGTGTGTGCGTGGGTTTCCTCCGGGTGCTCCGGTTTACTCCCACAGTCCAAAGATGTGCAGGTTAGGTGGATTGGCCATGATAAATTGCCCTCAGGGTCCAAATTGCCCCTTAGTGTTAGGTGGGGTTTCTGGGTTATGGGGATAGGGTGGAGGTATGGGCTTGGGTAGGGTGCTCTTTCCAAGAGCCAGTGCAGATTCGATGGGCCGAATGGCCTCCTTCTGCACTGTAAATTCTATGAAACCTCGGCGCCATGAGGCTGCAGGGCTAACCCACTGCACCACTGTGCTGCACCGCGCAGTGTGGCCGCATTTTTTGAAGGCCGCTCGCAGCCGACATTGTTAAAAGTCGGCTGCTGCTCACTCGGCCCGGTTCGGAAGTGCTCGGTTCTTCTGAACAAAGCTAAGGCCGTGTCCCCCCCCCCCCCCCCCCCCCCCCCCCGGCGACTAGCACCATCGGACTCACCAGCAGAGATCCAGCACCATGGCCTCCACCTTGGAACTCGCCTGTACCTACAGCGCACTCATCCTACACGACAACGAGGTCACCGTCACCGAAAACAAACTGAATGCCCTGAATGCCCTGGTGTGACCATTGAGCCTTTCTGGCCTAGTCTGTTTGCCAAGGCATTGGCTAATATTGACATCAATAGTCTGATCTGCAATGTTGGTGCTGGACATCATGCCCCAGCTGCTGCAGCTGTTGTTTACACCGCTGCTCCTGTTGCTGCTGAAGAGAAAAAGGAAGAGAAGAAACAGGAAGAATCTGAAGAGTCTGACGATGACATGGGCTTTGGTCTCTTTGATTAAACGTGCCGTGCAACAACGTTGTTACAATTTACAAAAAATAAATAAAAATGGAATATAAAAGCCGGCTGCTGCGGCTGTTGCCCGTGAATTTGTGCAATCGGAGACGCAGATTTTAAGAAAAATTCTATGTAATTTCCTGCCTGAAGGGAGGTAGAGAGCAGGTCATGCCCCCGAACGTCGCCATCACGTGCTTTGGGCATGATATACCGTCAATTACCACGAGACGTGAATGGTGAAACAATCGAGGCTTTATTGCACAAGATGTTGTGCCTCCTGCAGCTGGCACCAGAATGGAAGAAGCGCAGGAGAGCATCCACTTTTATACACCGCCTGCTGGGCAGAGCCAGCAGGCTGGGATTTACTGTGGTACCTGTAATACATGGGCAGTACCGTAATACATGCAATGTGTTACCAGTGGTGTTTACCACAGGGCACGATTGCGATTCCTCCATTTTGTCAGCAGCAAACAAAGGTAAGAGAAAATGGTGGGTCGCGAAGGTCGACCGGCAAAGGTGGCAAAGATCAGACGGCGTGGGCCGCGAAAGTCGGCCGGCGAGGGTCCCGAAGGTTGGCCAGTATGGGTTGCGAAGGTCGGCCAGCGCGGGTCACGAAGTCGGCCGGCGTGGGTCGCGAAGGTCGGCCATTGTGAGTCCCGAAGGTTGGCCGGTTGGTAAAAATGGGTCCCCTGAAAAGAAGTTTGAGAAAAAACTGCCTTATACCTCACCATGAGGCATTGAAATCCATGAAATGTCTCCCCGGCCCAAGCACCGACACAGGTTCGAAATTGCACCGATGTGCAGAAGTGGTCACACAGCAACTGACTGCAGGAGTAAAGATGCAAAATTAAAGAATTGTGGTAAAAAGAGGCACATCAAACATGTGTGTTTGAGAAAGAAACAGCAAGTTCAAACAAGAATTATAAAAACAAGTACCAAATCCATCAAGTGAAAAATCAAGTCGAGGGAAAAGTATCCATGTGATATGAAGGACCAGAGTCGAAGGACCAGACCAGAGTCATAGTTAGACGCTGAACTGTTGTTGAACACATTGGCCATTGCTGGTGCAACAAACTGTTACTGGGTCATTTGTTTACTGAATGAATGAACAACCAGTGAAAATGGAGGTGGACCCAGGCACAGCCATTGATGGCGATGTTCGGGGGCGTGACCTGCTCTCTACCTCCCTTGTAGCCACCTAAGATGGACACTGGGCTACAAAATGGAGAACTGCTAAGGCTGCAGGGAGAAAACAGTCTTAGCCAGGACAAGCAGTTTGCAGAAGGCTAATTAGCATTCTGCACGTACAGAAACCAGTTTATGGCCAGGTGCAGAATCTCAGCTAAAGGTGTAAATGGCAACAACGATTTGCATAGTAATGAGGTGATCCAGATCTAGGCCCACACAATAGAAACATTTAGGTTTGAATGGATACTTTGAGTGGACGCCCAGACGAAACGGCACCATAAGTATCCATCACAAAGCACCATAGAAACCGCCCCACCCATCGAGAAGCGACCCTCAGATTGGGGGGTTTGGAAAATATCGATTGGGAGAAGACCCAATCGATATACAGCAGGTAGAGACCGCCCCGAAGAGGCACGGACTTTGGGGGACCTATAAAAGTAGACCCCGCACATGGTCCGGTCTGTTGTCTTGGCTCCGGCTCTCTGCTGTTTTCATCACTTTGCTGATACATCGCATCCTGACTCCAGTTCCATCACCAGCCGTTGAGCCACCAGCCATCGAACTGTAAGTTTCACCACGACGATCGCTACGTGATCCAGACTCGCTAGACCCTGACGACCTTTAATATCTGAGAGTTGCAGACCAAGAACGGGACGAAGGCCTCGCTCCCTGACCTTGCCTGTTCCTGTTTAGATGAGTATTTTAGTCGTTTAGTTTAGAAGTAACTTAGTCTCTTTAGCGTATGCATGTGTATTTATTATATTTGTTATAATAAATATCAATCGTTTGAACTTACTAATCGGTGTACAGATTTATTACTTTGAACCTGACCTTGATATACTTGTGAGGTGTCTAAATACGGCACCTGGCGACTCCGAGCAGAATTACATACACAGAGCTGTAGTAGTGTTAAGCACACGGCCTTTAAACGGAGGCGTGTTAATACACTCCAATAAAACGCGTAATACACTCAAGTAAACTCCTTCAGGCAGGAAATTACATAGAATTCTTTTTTAAATCTGCGTCTCCGATTGCGCAAATGCGCGGGCAACAGCCGCAGCAGCCGGCTTTTATATTCAATTTTTATTTATTTTTTGTAAATCATAACAATGTTGTTGAAGAGAAACTGTAAAATATCACCTTAAAATCCTCATAGATAATACTTAAAATATATACCGGGGAAGTAGTGCCGTTGAGGGACCATATCGATGTAAATATACAGCTAAACGGATAGACTGCAGACTTGTACCTGCATGTTGTTAAAGGTAACTATCCAGCTCTAATGGGGAGAAACCGGCTGGAGAGAATCAAGCTGAACTGGGCCGAGGTAAATCTCATGTTGGGGTCCAAAGCAGCTCCAACCAAAAACCGAAAGGAGCAGAAAGTAGCAGCTGCCGATAAAGCTCTAAAAGCAGCTGTGGTCAAGGCTCAGGGAGCAATGCTAGGACCAAGGCGACAAAGGCCCAGCATACTGTAATAAATGTGGTTTAGGATCAAGTAACAAAGGGTGAAGAGCTTTCAGAAGATGGATATGGATACTTTAACAAAACAAAAGGTTAAAAATTCAGCCAAGGTCGGCCAGAAATTCATTTAAGCGCTCCGGTTTGTAAATTCTGAACCACAGAGGAACAAGAAATTGAGGCACATCTTGAAATTCAAGGATGTTTGGATGGGAGTTTCTCCTGATGACCAAATGAAAAGCATTGGAGCTGCTCAGAGTGCAGTCTGAACACCAATATTCCTTTCCTATTTCACTCTATACAGCAGCATCTGAAGTCCAATTATCGAACCAACAGCAAAAAGAATTACCGGAACCTGACTTTGCTTAATAAACCAACCCGAAAGGCTAAATTTGATAGGTTCTGAAAGGGATTTTGGAAATCCTCAGGAGCAACAGCTTCAACTGGAAAGTTTAGAAGTTACATTCCAGAAAGAAGACCTAAAACACAAGGGTGAATGCAGCGAGAGTGAAACCTCGAGGGGAGAGGTGGGCGCGATTCTCCGTCCCCCACGCCGGGTGGGAGAATAGCGGGAGGGCCTCCCAACATTTTTCATGCCCTCCCACTATTCTCCCCGACCCATGCCACGAATCACCGCTCGCCGCGATTCTCCAAGGCCGATGGGCCGAGCGGCAGGGCCTTCGCACCCGTTTCAACACGGCAGCAAACACACCTGCTTGCTGCCGTCGTGAAACGGGTGCCAGATGCCCGTTTGCGGCATCAGGGGGCCCGATTGGCACG
Source organism: Scyliorhinus canicula (assembly GCF_902713615.1). NCBI lineage: Eukaryota > Metazoa > Chordata > Chondrichthyes > Carcharhiniformes > Scyliorhinidae > Scyliorhinus > Scyliorhinus canicula. The sequence goes on along the minus strand of NC_052146.1, from coordinate 78,676,845 downwards.
GCAGTACCACGGCCGTGCCAAGGGGGGCATAGGCCCGCGATCAGTGCCCACTGATCGCGGACGCACTCTTTTCCCTCTGCCGCCCCGCAAGATCAAGCCGCCATGGCCAACCTGTGCATGCGCGGCTGACGTCATCGGCCGCGTCAGCCTGCGTGACGCATGGCGTGCGGCCTTGACGACCGTCGTCATGGCCGCGCCACCGTGACGCATGGGGCTGCGCTCCTAGCCCCGCCCAGGGGGGAGAATCGGCCCCGGAAGTGGACGTGAAGGCTGCCATGGGTTACGGCCTGTCCCACGGCAGCCTTTACGATTCTCCGCATTTGCGAAGAATCTCGGCCGCTGGGTCTGACAGAGACACGGCACAAACTGGAGAAGGCACCACAGAGGCTGTACTATGAGATTCAGATAAAGGAGGCCCTGGTGTGCAGGCTGAGAGACGGTTGTTGCCAATGAAAAACAGACTGACAGCCTGGGGCAAGAACTAAAGAGGCTGGAAACGGAGTTCGAGCGAAGTCGGTGAACTCCAACACCCACAGAACGCCAGCTCCACCTTACTCCAGTTAATATCTATCCTGGGTGTACCACGCTCAGCAATGTGAATGAAAGTTTGTAGCCTCTGAAGTGAAAGCTCTGAAAAAGCAGCCAAATCAGGTTTTGTGAAGTGAGAACCATGTTTTTCACAAATGTCAAGAGGTATTGGCAAGGAACTATACCACCAATGAGAAGTGGATACCTTCCATCGTAATAACACACAGGGCCGGTCTCCGACACCGTTCAAACTCGGGACCATGTTGTGCGGAGAAGACATGCTGATCAACTTTTAGCAGTTTGAACAAGGTTTCCAGAGACAGAGTCAGTGAAAAGTCCACAACAAACTGTGCCAAGTGAAGACCTGTACATATCGGAGAACATGACAATACCTGAAACACCTGTGGGAGACAGTACCTCAGTCGAGGACATTTTAACACCCAATCAACCTCCAAATCCTACATTGATTCTGGTTGAGACAACAACCATAGATACATAGAACATACAGTGCATAAGGAGGCCATTCGGCCCATCGAGTCTGCACCGACCCACTTAATCCCTCACTGCCACCCTATCCCTGTAACCCAATAACCCCTCGTAACCTTTTTGGCCATTAAGGGGCAATTTAGCATGGCCAATCCACCTAACCTGCGTGTCTTTGGACTGTGGGAGGAAACCGGAGCACCCGGAGGATGCTCCGATGAAATCCAAACTCAAACTCAGCCAAAACCACCAGAGGTTACAGTCATCATGAAAATGCAGATGCCTGAAGTTCACTGACAACCACACAGGAATCAACTTCCTCCAAAGTGCCTAATTTCTGACTATTGTGTTTGCTAATTGTTCATATTGTAAATATTGATTGTTAATAATACACTGTTTCATTGCAGGAACCTCTGATGTGAAGGGGAGGAAAGTGTTTGTTCTGAGTTGGAAAGGTCACATTAAGAATTCAATCACATGATGTTCCAATGACATCATCAGCAGTTTGGGCGGACTAACAGTCAGACTATTCTAGCAGCCTGTGAGAAAACACCAATAAAGCTCTTGATTGTTTGTACTTTTGTGGTCTGCAAGCTTACATTTAAAAATACCACACATACGTACATATGAATTAGCAGCAAGAGTAGGCCACTCAGCCCCTCGAGCCTGTTCCACCATTGAATAAGAACATAAGAACATAAGAACTAGGAGCAGGGGTAGGCCATCTGGCCCCTCGAGCCTGCTCCGCCATTCAATGAGATCATGGCTGATCTTTTGTGGACTCAGCTCCTCTTTCCGGCCCGAACACGATAACCCTTAATCCCTTTTTTCTTCAAAAAACTATCTATCTTTACCTTAAACACATTTAATGAAGGAGCCTCAACTGCTTCACTGGGCAAGGAATTCCATAGATTCACAACCCTTTGGGTGAAGACGTTCCTCCTAAACTCAGTCCTAAATCTACTTCCCCTTATTTTGAGGCTATGCCCCCTAGTTCTGCTTTCATCCGCTAGTGGAAACAACCTGCCCGCATCTATCCTATCTATTCCTTCATAATTTTATATGTTTCTATATGATTTCCCCACATCCTTCTAAATTCCGACGAGTACAGTCCCAGTCTACTCAACCTCTCCTCGTAATCCAACCCCTTCAGCTCTGGGATTAACCTCGTGAATCTCCTCTGCACACCCTCCAGTGCCAGTACGTCCTTTCTCAAGTAAGGAGACCAAAACTGAACACAATACTCCAGGTGTGGCCTCACTAACACCTTATACAATTGCAGCATAACCTCCCTAGTCTTAAACTCCATCCCTCTAGCAATGAAGGACAAAACTCCATTCGCCTTCTTAATCACCTGTTGCACCTGTAAACCAACTTTTTGCGACTCATGCACGAGCACACCCTAAGATCATGGCTGATCTGATTGTAACCTCAACCCTACATTCCTGTCTACCTGCGATAACCTTTCAACCCCTTGTTAATCAATAATCTATCTAGCTCTGTCTTCAAAATATTTAAAGGTTCTGTCTCCATTGCCTTTTGAGGAAGAGAGTTCCAGAGACTCTTGACCCTCAGGGAAAATATGTTTTCCTAATTTCTGTTTTAAATATGAGCGACGCCTTATTTCTAAACAGTTACCCCTAGTCCTAGATTCTCCGACAAGAGGAAACATCCTCTCCACATCCACCATGTTGTTGTATTACTAAATTGTAATATAAATATTACTCTTTTGGCTTGCCGAGGTGTCTTGAATTCTGATGCTAAATAGTCGAAGTCTTCCCATTGATGACAAAATGTTCATTGAGTAATATATAATAAACTAGTGAGTTTTTGCACTTCAATAGTAAACTAATAAAAGAAGTAAGTTTATATTAAATTAGAAATTATAATTATAACACACAGCGCTCTGATCATATCTTCACTCTAGCTGCTCTCTACCCACACTAACTCACACACACTAAGAAAGAGCGGGAAACTCCTTTGTATAGGTCCTGTTAGTGTTGCCATCTAGTGATCATTTGTCTGTACTTACTTCACATTAACCTGAACATTTATTAACACATACAGAGATCACTACACCTGTCACTACCCCTCAGATTTTTAAAGATTTCAATCAAGTTGCCTCGTACTGTTCAAAACCATAGTGAATGCAAACCTAACCTCTCCAACCTGTCCTCATAAGCCAATCCACCCATTCCTGGTATTAGTCTGGTATACCTTCCCTGAACTGCTTCCAACACACTGACATCTTTCCTTAAATAAGAAGGCCAATACTGTACGTAATACTCCAGATGTGGTCTCACCAATGCCCTGTATAACTGAAGCATAACCTCCCTTATTTTATAATCAATTCCTGTGACCTTTGATGCGACCATCAATTTACGCGAGACAGAAAGTTGAAGTGAACAGTGGCTTTAATCGACTAGAACAGTGCCTGCCTGCAACTGCTCTGCAAGTGAGAGCCGCCTACAGGGCAGCTGCTCTTTATACCTCCCCTCAAGGGGGCAGAGCCAGGGGTGGAGCCCACAAGGGCACCAAGATGATACAATCGGTGTAGTACAGTACAATGGTCCATAGGTGGAGCCCACATGGGAAACAGCGTGGTACAATGTAGTACAGTGGTGAATGGTTACCATAATACGTTCACCACAACCTTCTCCTCTGCTCTGGCTGCTCCACCACCTCATACAGTATATAATCTCACATTTCTCCCTCTCTTTAACTCTGGAAATGACATACGGAGTTGAAACGTTTCTCTATCCACAGCTGCTGCCAGACCTGCTGAGTATATCCAGCAGTTTCTGATTCTACAATAAGATCTTCAGAACTACTGTTACAATGAACTCACTTTTGTACTGGAGTGCACAATTTGGATGCTGAGTTTTCCTGCAGGTAAGGTAAGGTTGCCATAATCCCAGATGACCACAGGCTGCTTTCCCCTTTGAGGGGGAAGAGCTGACTAGTCGTGGTTTAACCTTAGAATCACTACACCTCAGGCAAGGGGCAAGGTTGAGAAGGCAGGGCCTTCATGAATAACCTCAGCTGATATGGGAATTGAACCTGCGCTGCTGGTTTTGATCTGCATCAAGAACCAGCCATCCAGCCAAGTGAGCTAAACCGGCTCCCTACATTGCAACACCAACCACATTTCAAAAATTATTCATTGGCTGTGAAATGCTTTGGGATGTCTTGAGGTCATGAAAGGCTCCTCTCAATGCAAATCTTTTTTGCCAGCAATTTATTTCAGATTAAAAGTAATTCAGTGATCAATTCTTCCACTCTAGAATCTCCTTGTACATGGATGTGATCCAGTATCTTCCACAAGACTATTACTTACCCCTCTTATCCCAACTCTCTGGGTGGGATTTAACGACCACCCTGCAGCGTGTTTTTTGGCGGTGCCTGTTGGATCTATCGACCCTGCCATTGTCAATGGGATTTCCTGGTGACAGCACCCCCTCGTCACCGGGAAACCCATGCGCCGTCATGTGACCGGAATTTCCCGCCGGCGTGAACAGGTGGTGAATCCCACCCTCTGTCTTCTATTAATTAGCCAATCCTCTACCCATGCGAGTATATTACCTCCAACAACTTTTTGTGCAGTACCATATTAAAACCTTTTTGGAAATCCCCCAAGTATACTGCATCTACTGGTTCCCCTTTATCTGTCCTGCTCGTTACCATCTCAAAGAATTCTAATACATTTTTCAGGTATAATTTCCCCTTCATGAAGCCATGATGACTCTGTTTGATTATATTATGCATTTCCAAATGTTCTGCTATTACATCTAACATTTTCCCAATGACAGATGTTAAGCTAATTAACCTTTAGTTACCTGTTTTTTTCTCTCACTCCCTTTTTGCACACTTTTATAAGGCCACAAAGGAGTCCACACCATGTAGTTCAAAGAAACTTGGTTGATTTACAATAACTATGACGTACATCCCACAGTCGATCCCAACTGAGTCTGCCTTGCTGCTGCATAACTGGCCGGCTTTATATACGCGACAATGATACGTTGTTCAGAGGTCTCCTCACCCCCTTAATGGGGGAGCTCGTATTCTGTAAGGTTCACGGGGAAGTTAATTGTTCTCACACCATAAGCCCCTTGTGGGTTATTATATCCCTCCCACCCCTCCCCCCAAAGTCTGAAGAATCCTCCGTGTCTGCGGGGAATGGTGGGTGGATTGGCCTCGCTAAATTGCCCCTAATTGAGAAAAAAATATTTTAAAAATGAACAAAGCTCTGTGGCTTCCGATAGGGTGGGAGCCTGCTGAATGACGCGCACCTTTGCTGTGACAGGGTGTAAACCTTCAGGGTCCACCCAGTAACCGAGGTAGACCACCTCCCTAGCATTGAAGGCACATTTCGCCCACCGCAAGCAGACGCCAGACTCAGAGAAATGGTTGAGTACTGCCTCAAGGTCGCTCCCGTGACTAGCACATCATCTAAAAAGGCCATCACGCACGGCCAGCCTCTCAGGATGTTCTCCATTACTCGTTGAAATATAGCACAGGTAAAGGACACCCCGAAAGGAAGCTGGGTGTCTTCGTAAAGTCGTCTGTGTGTATCGATTGCAGCATATTTCTGGGAGGCCACGTCCAACTCGAGCTGTAAATACACGTGGCACATATTGAATTTCATGGACGAGTGTCCACCCACCACATTCGCTTAAAACTCTTCAATGCAGGATGCAGGGCATGGGGTAATGATCCAACCTTGAAACCCTATTCACTCTCAGCTTACAGTCCCCACATAACGGGCGCTCGGTCCAAGGTGGGGTAGCGGTCCGGGTGATGTCGAGTGCTGGGAGAGGGCATGCCCCAAGGCATTTACTTCCTTGCCCTGTATTTCCTGCAGCCCTCACTCCGCGCTTTCTCGAGTCAGTGAAATTTGTATGGCCTGCTGTAGATTCAGGGAAGGTTTGATCCAATAGTTTCTTCTGGGTGGCTGCATTGTTAATGCCGCAAACTAAACAGTCACGCAGCATTTCCTACAGGGCAGTGCCTATTCACAGAACTCGGCAATCTTCTGTAATCGTGGCAAATACCCGATGATGAACTCACCCGGGGACTTCTCCGCAGTATTAAAAAGATATCGCTGTACAATAACATTCGATAACAGAGTTGGATTAAAGTGCTGGCACACTAAGATTACTAATTGGTTGAAGGTTTGCGTATGGGCACCACTGGGTAGGTAAGACTTCATATTACTCCGAATATATATGTACCACAGGCAGTCAGTAAGATCATTCTCCATGATATTGTTTCCCCTGAAAAAGTAGCGCATTCACTCCACATACTGATTCCAGTCTTCCAAGCTGGCGTCAAAGACATCTATCTGTCCAAACAGAGGCATAATGAAGTGAGAATTCCAATTTTTATCCAACAGGGATCAGGAGGCAGCTTATCCGATGGTGTAGCAATGTTGATAGCTATCCAGTTTGACACTCGTCGCCAGTTTTCTAAGGTCAAGAAGGGGTCCACACCAAGTAGTTCAATGAAACTTAGCTTATTTACAATAACTATTCTATACATCGCATGGTAGAATCATAGAATAATCGAAGTTACAGTGCAGAAGGAGGCCATTCGGTCCATTAAGTCTGCACCAGCCCTTGGAAAGAGCACCCTACTTAAGCCCACGCTTCCACCTGTTATGGGCCAGAGCTTAGGAACTCCAAGGTGGTTATGAAGTCAACCTGAACTACAACCTTTATGTTGAATTTGGCTGGGATGAGCACAAGAGCCTTCACTTCAGGTGTGATTCATCAGTCTTCCCAGACACTTTAATCAAAACAAGGCCGTGGCCCAACACTCTGCATTTTCACTTGAATAAGACTGGTCTTGTTACTGAAATTCTGATCCAATTTTTAACCAGCAGATTCAACTCCTTCCGGAAAGCAATTATATATCCAAAGCCACCACCAAGGTGATTTTTACTGGAAGAGATATTTAAAATGAAAATAGAGAGAGACAGGCCAAAACTTATTTTCTCTGTCTGTTGTCCGCCGCAGTAAAACTGCTGAGCTCCACCCGCACAATTACAGCACTGAAGCCATGTGGTAAGACAAAAACCTTTCTTGAAGGGATACTCCCATGACAACCCCCCCCCCCCCCATAACCCAGTAACCCCCAGTAACCTTTTGGACACTAAGGGGTGTGGTAATATGCCTCTGAATAGTATTGCATAGTTGGCAATGTGATGTCCAACCAGCTGGCAGCATCAGACATAGGTCACATGATATGGGACACTAGCCAGTTGGTAGTAAGGCGTACACCAGGATAGTCGCCCATTGGGTAGTTCCAGAAGAGTTTACAAAACATAAGTAGTGACCTAGCCTGTATAGTATTCTGTTTGTTATCCTTCCACATGTTAACCAATAAATCATCATTCTAGTTGAGACACCAGCTGTTCTGTGTGCACCATTGCAACGACAAAATCACAGAACACATCATGGTACCAGGAGTGTTGGATATTTAAATGTATCAGCAGAAAAGACGAGGCAAAACTGGCTGAAGAACAAAAAAAAACAGAAAAAAGTCTTCACCGACCTGGTGAACTATGGCCTTTGGTGACTCAACGCAACAAACAACAGTGAAGTTCAAGGTGGAGAGTTTAAAGGAACCCCACCAGCTTCAAGTCTCGGGCAACGTAGACGAGAACTGGTGTGTTTTCAAACTGCAGCTTAAGCTCTATGTTTCAGCCCTTGGCCTGCCGACACAGCCTGACGAGAGGCGCATTGCGTTACTGCTCATGGCGGCAGGTCCACAAGCAATTGAAATCTACAATGCGTTTGCTTTTGATAGCGAAGAGGAAAACAAGAGATACAATGAGATAATAAAGTACTTCAATCCGCATTATTCTCCGAGAAAAAATAAACATTTGAAAGATACATTTTTTGTACCCGTACCCAGAAACTAAGCCAATATTTCGACAGTTTTATAACTGGCTTGAGGCTGAAAGCCTAGTCCTGTAATTTCAACATTCTTAAATCATTAATGATCCATGACCAAATAGCGTTTGGCATATCAAATGATAAGCTCTGTGAGACTTAGAAGACCTGAAATTGGAAAATGCAATTAAGATTTGCCATGCGAGTGAATTGGCTGCACAGCAGATCAGCACTCTCTGTTTGAATCATTTTGGCGCCAACATGGAGGAAGACACCAGCATCATCAGCACTGCGACGCAGTTGCATAATAAATGAGGTCTCAGTGCGGGCGGTCATTTTAAGCGGCTGACCGGCACCGCCATTTTATGCCAGAAATGTGGCAATCGACATGGCCCACGGCAACGTCCAGCATATGGAAAAGTATGTTCACAGTTTGGCCGTACCAATCACTTTGCGAAACAATGATTTTCACGCCCGAAAGTGGATTAAATCAGAGCAGTTAATGCAGTTGAGGAGATACCCCCAGAAGAACAGTTCTTCATTGATCTCCTTTCAGCGAAGGACCAGAGCAATCCAACAGAAAAAGTGAAGAAGTCCTTCAGCATAGTCATGAGCGGCTGTCTGGTCCAGACAGTGAGTGGCCAAATGGTTACTGAGACTCTCAACCAGATATGCTGGGCAGTAATTCAATGAGAAGCATGCGAAAGTACAGGCAAAAGACAACAAATCCGATGAGACGCTGGGAGAGCCAGAGAGAATTCCAGACTTCAGGTTGACGCTCTTCAAGAATGTGAATTTTCTAAGTGGCATGATACAGGAGCATAATGAGCCCATATTAAAGCATCTACAATATGTGAACATTAAATGTTCAGAGCTTGAACAACCAATGAGCTTGACTCTGGAGTTTAAGTTTGAACCAAATGAAGTAATTCCAAAAGCATACCAGCAGGAATCGCGGTCTGATGAGCGTAAATTCTCATTCTGTGATGAACCAGAAATCACGGGATGCACAGAGTGCCAGATCGACTGGAAGAAAGGAAAAAATGTCACATTGAACACCATTAAAACAAAGCCCAAGCATAACGGTCGGAGCGCTCGCAAAACAGTTCCGAAAGCTGCACCAAATAACTCATTCTTTAATTTCTTCAGTTCTCCTGAAGCTCCACAGCATGGAATGTTAAATAACAGTTGTGCAGCAAGACTCACTGCTGACTTTGAAGTGGGTCACCTCCTGCGTGAACACATAATTCCTTATGCAATGTCGTATTTTACAGAAGTCTTTGCAGATGGTACTGACTCCGATGATGATTACCATGATGATATTTACAAAGACCATGAATACGGCAAAGAAAGTAAAGGTTGAGAAGAGGAGGATGACGACGGCTATGAAACGCTGGTAATGTTGTTTAACAGGAAAGATGCAAACTCAAACTCACAGTGAGGGATCCTGTGCAGCGCTTCGTCGGTGGTTTGGCGGGAATGACGAGGTGATTACAAGACACACCCAGCCTGCGCCGGATACCGAGAAATGCAAAAGCCCTGAGATGGTGCACGCAGAGATGAAAAGTGAGAGTGCAGCAGCAGACACCTGGGAGGAAAACAACTCAGCCATGAACAAATCAGTAATGGAAGATACAGTACCATTCTGGAGAAACTGACTCCAGAGGCATCCGGGGAATCATCTCAGGCCCATGAAATGGTTGCAGTCGTGGAATCTCCAAAACTCAAGGCCACTTCACAGAGAGATGAGTTAGAGCAGTAGATGTCGGAATCGGTCTGCAGTTCCACGATGACAGATGACACGTATATAATAGTACAAGATGAGGATGAGCCACTGGCTGCAGCTCCACAACAACAGTTAATACTGATACCATGTTACCAGGCGTGGCTGTATCTGTATGCAGCTCCACGACGACGGATAACACACACATAATATCACAAGGCAAGGGTGAGTCACCACCTGGTCTCTCTGGAAAAGATGACCTCGGCATTATGATTTCAAGCAACAAGGAGCCATCACTTGAGGCTCAAACGCAGGAAGTAGGGATAGCATCCCACATTGGAGGTTTGGATCCAACCCAGAAACCAGGGTTTTCTGGTTTGAAGGTGCCAACACGAGATGTCTCTGCAGACGATCCACAAAAAGAACTTCTCTCATGGTGCAGGCCAGCGGCAAGATGGGTGCTGCCAGAGCCAAGTGAAAAAAGAGGAGCAGTCTCAAAATCACTCACAAAATCTAAGAGGAAGAGAAGGAGAGTGGGGGATACCATGGGTCGCACTGATGATACCAAGCAAGAAGACATCGGCAATGTGGCCAACACTCAGGATGCTGAACAAGAAGAATCAGTATTGTGGCCGACAGGCCAGAGAACGCACAATAGAGCAGCAAAAAGTTCCACATGAAGAAACAAAAGAAGCTGTTGATGCAGTCACTGAAGACGCGAGAATGGGCAACAAGGCCACCGGTCTTCAGGGCACATCACAGCAACAGGCTCAGGCGCAAAAGACCAGCACAGAAACCAGTCTTCCAGAAAGCTGACAAGAGCCCAGATGATCAGTGGGGTGTTCCCATCGGATATGCACAATGAGCTGTGCACAACATACTCATTTAGCAGGCATATCATGTTAATTGAAGATTAGGCAAATCTGTATATACTTATGCTATATGTGTTAAAAGATAATATAAATAATGTTTCTGTATATAACTGTAAAACATCTCCAAAGGAAGGGGAATGTGGTGATATGCCTGTGAATAGTATTGAATATAATTGGTAATGCGACCTCCAACCAGCTGGTGGCGTCAGACATAGGTTTTATGACGTGGGACACTCGACAGTTGGTAGTAAGGCGTACACCAGGACAGTTACAGATTGGGTAGTTCCAGGGGAGTTCACAGAACCAGGGCCGGCTCAAGGCACCGGCAACTCGGGCTGTCGCCCGGGGCGCTATGTGCTCGGGGGCGCCAGAGACTCGGGTCCCGCGCATGCGCAGTTGGGCCGGTGCCAACCAGCGCATGCGCGGTGGCCGCCCGCCCCCAGGGCGGCCCCCCCCCGCTCGGTCCGCCCCCCCCGCTTGGTCCACCCCCCCCCCCGCTCGGTCCGCCCCCCCCGCTCGGTCCCCCCTCGGGTCCGCCCCCCCGGCCCGCCCTCGGGTCCGCCCCCCCGCGTGTCCGCCCCCCCGCCCCCCCCTCGGGTCCGCCCCTCCTCGGCCCCGCCCCCCCTCGGGTCCGCCCCTCCTCGGCCCCGCCCCTCCTCCGCCCCCCTCCTCGGCCCCGCCCCCCTCGGCCCCGCCCCCCTCGGCCCCCCCGGCCCCCCCAAGGGCGCCGAAGTTCAGCTAGCCCGGGGCGCCAGCAACCCTAGAGCCGGCGCTGCACAGAACTCAAGTAGTAACCTAGTCTGTATAGTATTCTGTATGTTATCCTTCCATGTGTTGATCAATAAATCATCATTCTAGTTAAGTCAGCAGTTGTTCTGTATGCATCTTGCAACGACGAGGTCACAAAACTCAACAAGAGGCAATTTATCATGGCCAATCCACCTAACCTGCTCGTCTTTGGACTGTGGGAGGAAACCGGAGCACCCAGAGGAAACCCACCCAGACACGGGGAGAACATGCAAACTCCACACAGTCACCCGAGGCAGGAATTGAACCCGTGTCCCTGGAGCTGTGAGGCAGCAGTGCCACTGTGTACCCACAGAGCACCCTACTTAAGCCCACGCTTCCACCCTAGCCCCGTAACCCAGGAACCCCACCCAACCTTTTGGTTGGTAGATCCCAACTGGGTCTGTCCTGCCGGTGCCAAACTTGCCGGCTTTATATACCATACAGCTATACATTTGTTGCGACCGAAGGTAAGAACTCCACACGTAGCCAGACAGACAGGATACAACTAGGTTTATTTTATTACTCCTCAATACAATACTCTCTCACTCTCCACTCCCCCTCAGGGTCCTCTTCCCGACCTGCTCCCAGACCGGGGTTTATATCCTCTGGGCGATCCTCCAATAGGAGGACCTTCTGCCCCCTAATCACCTGGAGAGTTTGTATTCCAGGGTGGAGGAGGGGAATCTAATGCATTGCAGGCACAAGCCCCTTTGGGGGTCGGAACACCCCTACCCCCCCCCCTCCCCCCAAGTCAGGAGAACCCCCCCCCAAGTCAGGAGAAATGTCCATGTCATCCGGCGACGGATCCATCAATTGCTTGGGCAGAGGTCGGGGGTCCAAAGGCTGCATAGCCAGCCCGGGAGGCATGTAACGCACCAGAGAACGTTGTTTTCCTGAAGAGCGGCTATGTTGGGGCTGTTTGGCTGGCGAGGCTGTCGGTGCTATGGGCGCTGGTCTGTGGGCGCCTGGCGGCCGAGTGTCCATGTCTGACCCAGTATTGTTGTCGCTGTCGTTGCTGGACGGACCTGTGGGCATGGCGGTCATCTCGGCTTCTGGACCTCCAAAGGCCGGTGGGTACAGTGAGAGATGTCTGACCTTGGCAGGGGCCTCGGGGTTACCCCTAGGCAGCACAGGGGATCCAGAGTGGTGTTGCCCCGCGACTCTTGGGTCTGTTGACACATGTTGTCCCGGTAGTGGTGTTCTCCGCTTCCCTGGGCATGGACCATGTAGGACACAGTTGCACAGATGACCACGCCAGGGATCCATGTGGATCCCTCCCCAAAATTTTGGAAGTATCCCGCGTCGCCTGTTTTGAAGCTGCTGATCTTTGGGCCCGACGTAAGTCCCTTCTGGAGCAGTCCTGCCGCTGACAGACCCACGCTCCAATGCCAGGGAGAATTAGACTAAAGTGAGTCCTGAGCCATTGCCCCATAAGTAATTCTGCTGCTGCCATCTCGGTCGTGGCATGCAGCGCTGTGCAGTAACTAAAAAGAGAACACCGACCCTGTCTCCCAGGATCACCTGCTTAAAGATTTGGACCACCTGTCCGGCCAACCCGTTTGAGGCTGGGTGGCCCAGGGCAGTGTGTACCTGCCGGATGACGTTCACAGACATGAATGCCGCAAACTCCTGGCTGGTGAATGCTGTTCCATTGTCAGATACCAGGACTTTACGCAACCACCGCATGCTGAAGATGCTCCCGAAGTCTGTCCATGATGGCTTGTATAGTTGCAGTAGGGATCCGGTGTACCTCCAGCCACTTAGAGTGGATGTCCATGAGTATGAGTAATGTGATCCCCTGGAACGGTCTGGCAAAGTCTATGTGGACCTGCGGCATATGGCTTCCCAGGCCACTCCCGGGGTGTGCATCGGCGCTGCTGGTGGGGCTTTTTGATGTCCTGGCATGGAGCACAGTTGTGCGTCAACTTCTTGATTTGCGAGTCTAATGCGGGCCACCAAATATAACTGCAGGCCAGCATTTTCACCTGGGCCACCCCGGATGTCCGTTGTCCAGGTCGACCAAAAATGATGCCCAACCCTGCTCAGGCACAACCACCCGTGTCCCCACAAGAGGACGCCATCCTCAACATTAATCTCTGACAACTTTGAGGTGTATGTGTTGTTACTCGTGTCTTAAAGCTCGTAGTCTCAAATGTGGAGAAGATGCTTTATTGTGAGTTCGTTCTCTCTTCAGAGCTGTTTCCTAAGGTTACCTTCAGTGCTCCTAGCTGGTGTGGGTGTATGTGCCCTGCTCCCAGTTCTGCCCTCTGTGAAGTGTGTCCTCACTTCCTGTCCCCGTCTATTTATATGGCTCTCCCGTGCCCCCTCTAGTGTTTGCTCAGTTGTATTGCATCTAGTTAACTTGTGATCTCCACAGTGTAGGCCTTCAATTCATCCAGCAGCGCCCTGTGCTGGGTCCCCTACTGGATCTTGTGAGGGACACGTGACAATTTTGGATCTGTCTGGGTCTCAAAGAAGTGGAGGGCAGATATCACCTCAGTGGCTGGCAGCTTTGTGGGGAGGAGCAGACGGTTTAACACGCCAGCATGCAGAATCCTTGTGCCCGGATAATGTTCTAGGGTACATTCATAAGCGGCGAGCAGCAATGCCCATCGCTGGACCCGGGCAGATGTGATTGGTGGGATTACTCAGTCTTCTTTAAAAAACCCCAGCAGGGGCTTGTGGTCTGTGTATATCGTGAGCGTGGGTCCATAAATGTATTGGTGGAATTTTCACACCACGAATACGACTGCCAAACTTTCCTTTTCCAGCTGTGTGTAGTTCCGTTCGGGGACCGTAAGTGTGTGGTATGCAAAGGCGATCAGCCGCTCTGAGCCGTCGGGCATGCGGTGTGCCAGTACTGCTCCAACACCGTACATCAAGGCATCGCAGGTAAGGAACAAAGGCTTGGATGGGTCCAAGTGGGTCAGTAATTTGTCCGACGAGAGGCACCGTTTGACTTCTTGGAAAGCCCTCTGGTGCGATGGGTCCCCGTCCCATCGCTGTCCTTTCTTCAATAGTTGGTGGAGCGGGTTGAGCAACACGGCCATCCGAGTAATGAATTTTCTGTAATAGTTCACCAGACCGAGGGAAGAGCGGAGCTCTGTGGGTTCACGTAGGATGGGGGCTGGTGGATCGCCCGCACCTTGTCCTCCATCGGATAGAGAGCCCTGGAGTCTACCCGGTAGCCCAAGTACGTGACCTGAGGAAAACATACTTCTCTCTCCGGAGGTGGACCCCTGCCCGGGCAAACCGCTCGAAGACCAGTGAGGTTCGCCTGATGCTCCTTGTATGAGGTTCCGGTGATGAGGACGTCATCCGGGTAAATGGCCATTCATCGCAATCCGTGTACTATGTTCTCCATGACATGCTGGAAGATGGTGCAGGCTGAGGATACTCCAAACGCCAAATGGGTACAGACCCCGATGGGTGTTGATTTCTACGTACTTCCATGACCCTGGTTCGAGCCTCAGCTGTAGCTGCAGCAGCTGTTGAGCAGCAGCTGCAGGTATGCATGGCTCAAAAACAACTTCTTCCCCACTGTTACCAGACTCCTAAACAACCCTCTTATGGGCTGAACTGATCTCTTCACACATCTTCTTTACTGAGTAGTACTACACTCTGTATGCTTCATCCGATGCCTGTGTCTATGTATTTACATTGTGTATTTATGTATGCCTATGTTTTTTCATGTCAGGAATGATCTATCTGGACTGTACGCAGAACAATACTTTTCACTGTACCTCGGTACACGTGGCAATAAATATAATTCAATTCAGCAGCTTCTGCTAATCTCCTGGTCCTGCAACGAAGTAGTCTCATAGTGACTCAGCCAGGGAGGCTCTGAATTCTCAGAGGGCGACGAGACCCCATATGAACTCCAAATAATCCCCGTTCGACTCCGTCGGGGCCTGTGAAGCCGTCTGAAACCAGTATTGGCAGACCGTGATAGGGGGCTGCAGATTCAGGTGATGATGACCAGATCAAATGCTGGTTCATCAGGCTTGTCTGGGTAAACAAGGTTCTTAATCAAGGCGTACGTAGGGCCGCCGATGGCGGTCGGCAAAGTCGCAGTCTGTCACTCACTGTTCGCGATGGCATTGGTTCAAAAAAACTATTGCATCTTTTCTACATAATGGGCCCAATCATCAGTATCGGGGTCAAGTGTTTCAAGCTTACCAATGAGCACCACTGGTTTGTCTGTGGCGGAGGCCTCTCCAAACCCCGCTGAGGTAGGCTGGAGGTGCAAAGTCCTGTGGTTGCAGTAGCTCCACTTATTCCTCATCGCCAGTGTTGTGACCAAATTTAAGGACTCCAAATGTAGCCAGACAGGATACAACTAGTGTGGTGAATGTATTCACCTAATGCCTTTCACCTTTCTGATACTGTAACCTATGACCTGTGACCTGGAAGTGGTGATACGAGCTGCTTCCAGGTACTGTACTGTAACCCTGGTAGGGCTCCGCCTCTGGCTCCGCCCTCACTGGGGCCATATATAGACCGGCCGCCTGTGGATGGCATCCATCTGTACTACCGACTCTGGCTGGGCAAGTTCATGACTAATAGAGCCTAATGTTCAGTCGCTCTCTCTGCCTCTCGGTGAATTGAAGGTATATCAACTAGGTTGAGCTGGATACTGAGCGAGACCTTAGTGTCCCTATGCATCAGTCCCTGAAAGTAAGTGCACAGGTGCAGCAGGCAGTAAAGAAGGCAAATGGTATGTTGGCATTCATAGTGAGAGGATTCAAGCATTGGAATAGAGAACTTTTACTGCAATCGATACGGCATTGGTGAGGCCACAGCTGGAGTATTGTGTGCAATTTTGGTGACCTTATTTAAGGAAAGATGTTCTTGCTATGGAGGGAGTGCAGCAAAAGTTTACCAGGCTGATTCCTGGGATGGCGGGACTGTCATATGAGGAGAGACTAAATTGGTGAGGATTATATTCATTGGAGTTTAGAAGAGAGAGAGGATCTCATTTCATAAAAACTTACAAAATTCTAAAGGATTCGACAGGGTAGATTCAGAAAGAATGTTCCCGATGGTGGGGGAGTCCAGATTGAGGATAAGGGGTAAACCCTTTAGGACTGAGGTGAAGAAAGATTTCTTCACCCAGAAAGTGGTGAATTTGTGGAATTTGCTACCACAGAAAGTAGCTGAGGCCAAAACGTTCTGCCATGGGGTACAGGCCTCTGGCACGGAGTCTGTCCCTGTTGCTCAAAAGGGAAGGGGGCAAAGGAGTAGAACATTAGTAATTGGGGACTCAATAGTCAGGGGCACAGATAGGAGATTTTGTGGGAGCGAGAGAGACTCACGTTTGGTATGTTGCCTCCCAGGTGCAAGGGTAAGTGATGTCTCGGATCGTGTTTTCCGGGTCCTTAAGGGGGAGGGGGAGCAGCCCCAAGTCGTAGTTGTTATGCTTCTTGAAAGAATGCTCGAAGTCGTCTTTAGGTTAAGGATGATTTATTGTGTCCCACAATAAATTACAGATTACACTTGAGAAAAGGCTGCTCTTCGATGTTCTGCAACTAGGCCCCAAACAGACTAGCACCCTTCAGTTACTTGCACCTCTTGCCACTCCAACCCCTCCGGTTTCAAGTGGCGGAGGCGGGCCTTCGGCGTTCCTTTTATGGGTGTCCCCGCGCTGCCCCCTGGTGACTCAGGCGAGGATCACCACATCCCCCTTCTTCACTTTTTTTTTTTTTTTTTTCGTAGTTGCAGAGCTGTAGTAAAACACAAAGGTAAAGAGTTAGGTTTATATATATATATACACAGAACAGGGCAGGGCGATGCATTTGTCAGTCCATGTTCACAGGTTCAGACGGTCAGGTGCACGTCTGATCCGTGTAGACCTCCTGAGTGGGCTTGGAGATCCAGGGTCGTTTGTGTCCGTGCGGACATCTGCTGCTGGGGTGTCAGGAAGATGTATGACCGTGTCCTGTGGATCCAGTGTGTCCTGCAGATCGAGTGTCGGAAGGACCCGTGGACGAGGTGTGACCTTCAGAAGGTCTCGCCGATTTCGTCGAACCATTGTTCCATCATCCGACTGCACGACGTAGGACCGTGGCAATGTTAGGCGGAGGACCACCGCCATTTTGGACCAACCCCCAGCTGGGTTTCGCAGCCTCACTGTGTCGCCGATGGCCAACGGTGGCAGTACCTTGGCCTGCTTGTCATAGTGCTGCTTTTGCGCTTGCCGCTGTTGACGCATTTGATCCAGGACAGGCGAGTGATCAGGATTGGTGAAGTGTAGCGCTGGTAAAGTTGTCCGCACATCCCTGTTGAAAAGCATCTGAGCTGGTGATAGTCCCGAGCTCAAAGGTGACGAACGGTACGACAGGAGGGCCAAGTGTACGTCAGATTTTGAGTCCGCAGCCTTGCTGATGAGTTGCTTAACTATGTGGACACCTTTCTCCACCCTGCCATTCGATTGCGGAAAGTGGGGACTCGACGTTATGTGCTGGAAATTGTAAATCTTGGCGAAGTCCGTCCACTCCCAGCTGGCAAAACAAGGACCATTGTCGGACATGACCGTTCGTGGGATGCCATGCCTGGAGAAAGTTTCTTTGCAGGCCTTGATGACGGCTGCTGCTGTGAGATCCGGGAGTTGCAGGACTTCCGGGAAGTTGGAGAAGTAGTCAATGATCAGGACATTGTTGCGGCCCATGGAGTGGAACAAATCAATGCCCACTTTGTCCCATGGTGACGTGGCCATCTCATGCTGCTGCAGTGGCTCCTTGCATTGTGCCGGTCGATGTCTTTGGCACGTGTCACAGGAGAGCACCATGTTGGTGATGTCCTCATTAATCCCTGGCCAGTAAACAGATTGGCGCGCTCTCCTTTTGCATTTTTTGGCACCAAGGTGCCCCTCGTGAATCCTGTGGAGGATGTCCGCCCGGAGAGCCATTGGAATGACGATCCTGTCGTTCCGCAGTATAATGCCATCGACCACGGATAGTTCAGTCTTGACATTCTGGAACTGTGGGCACCGCCCCTTTGGCCAGCCATGCTGCAGGTTGTGTAGGACTTGAAGGAGGGTGGCGTCCTCCTGTGTCGCCTGACGAATTTGCTGCAGCTTCTCGTCCGTTGCCGGGAGCGTCTCCTTGCACCACTGTGCATGAGCTTCCACATCATTGATGGACGCCAGTGGCGGGTTGTCAGCGTCCATGGCTCGTGATAACGTGTCAGCTATCACAAGGTCCTTGCCAGGGGTGTAGACCAGCGTGAAGTCGTACCTGCGCAACTTCATCATCATGAGTTGTAGGCGCGGCGTCATATCATTGAGGTCCTTGTCAATGATATTGACCAGCGGCCTATGATCCGTTTCCACGATGAAAGTGGGGAGACCGTACACATAGTGGTGGAATTTGGTCACCCCTGTTATTAGCCCTAGGCACTCCTTTTCTATCTGTGCATACCTGCACTCTGTGGCGGTCATCGCCCGTGAAGCGTAAGCCACTGGAACCCAGTCCAACTGGTCATCCTGTTGCAGTAGCACAGCACCAATCCCATGTTGACTGGCGTCAGTGGAGATCTTGGTAGGTTTCACCGGGTCAAAAAATGCAAGCGTTGGAGCTGCCATCAACTGGTATCTTAGATCATCCCATTCAGCCTGGTGAGCCTGGGTCCAGGCAAACTCCGTGTCCTTCCTTGTCACGTTCCTCAACGCCTTTGTCCGTGCTGCCAGGTTGGGTATGAATTTACCAAGGAAGTTGACGAATCCCAGGAACCTTAGAACCGCTTTCTTGTCCTGTGGTCGCTGCATGCTCTGAATTGCAGCGATCTTCTCAGCGTCCGGCTTCACCCCGTGCTCTGAGATTGTGTCGCCCAGGAATGTCAGAGAGGACTGTGCGAAAGTGCACTTGGCCCGGTTGAGCTTGAGTCCAAAGTGGTGGATCCTCTGGAAGACTTGCTTCACCCTCGCAATATGGTCTTTCTCCGTCGCCGACCATATGATGATGTCATCCACATAGACACGTACGCCTTCGATGCCTTCTACCATCTGCTCCATGATTCTGTGGAATATTTCGGATGCAGATATAATGCCGAAGGGCATCCGATTATAGCAGTACCTTCCAAACGGCGTGTTGAAGGTGCATAGCAGGCGGCTGGACTCATCGAGCTGCATTTGCCAGAAACACTGTGAGGCATCAAGCTTGGTGAAGATGCGAGCTTTTGCCATTTCGCTCGTGATTTCCTCGCGCTTGGGGATCGGGTAGTGTTCCCTGCGAATGTTCTTATTCAGGTCTTTGGGATCTAGACAGATCCGAAGTTCACCAGATGGCTTCTTGACGCACACCAGCGAGCTGACCCAGTCAGTCGGCTGTGTGACTCTTGAGATGACGCCTTGAGTCTGGAGACGCTGAAGTTCGGCTTTTAGCTTGTCCCGCAATGGAGCCGGGACCCTCCGTGGGGCATGAACAACCGGTATGGCTGTCTCTTTGAGCAAGATTCTGTACGTGTAGGGCAGTGTACCCATGCCCGAGAAAACATCGGGGTAGTCGGTGAGTAGCAGCTGTATGTCCTCGTAAATGCGTGATGATGCAGCCGTGTGCATGAAAATCCGCTGAATGAGCTGCAAATCCTTGCAGGCTTGAGCGCCGAGCAGCGAGGACCTGTTGTCTTCCACAATCTCAAAGCGTAGGCCTGTTACGACAGTTTTGTTGGCAACTTGTAGGTGGCAGGATCCCTTTGAGATGATCGGGTTGCCGTTGTAGTCAGTGAGCTTGCATGCTGCAGGTAACACCTCGTGCGTCCCTGGGACCGATGCGAGATCTTTGCTCGTTAGCAAGTTTGCTGAGGCTCCCGTGTCCAGTTTGAACGTGATGGGGAAGTCCTGTACGTGCACCGTGGCAGTCCATTCACTTGCAGAGTTGATGGCATGCACGTGTCGAGGTTGTGTCGTCAGCTCCTGTGGTCCCGCTGTGGCATTAATAATGCCAATGCTGTACGTGTGCTCCCAGGAGTTGAATTCTTCATGGTCGGAAAAATTGTCGTCGGGAGCCTGAGTGTTCGTGACATCAACTGTGCGGACTTTCAGGTTGCCATGCCGTTGAGTGGACGAGTGAAATTTAGCTGTGGATTGACATTGGGAGGCGAAGTGATTCATTTTTGAACACTTTCTGCACCTTTTTCCTTGGGCAGGACATTGCCCTTTTAAGTGGGAGGAGCCGCAGTAATGACACGTCATGACGTCATGCGTATGCTGCGTTCGCGCATGCGCATTGCGGTTTTCAGACCAGGGCCGGTATTGTGAATAGTGCGCATGCGCGGACCGATCACTTCCGGGTTCGCGTCTTTCAAGATGCTGCGCATGCGCAGACGGGCCAGAGAACGGAAGAGACGGCCTGGAAAACGGAAGAGACGACCTGTGAGGGGAATTCACCATCTTTATATCGTCCTCGTGGTGGGTGTTTTGTAAGGAATGTTTTCAAATAGCTCCTGTACCTGCTGCATTTTCTGCTCCTGTAACAAGCATTTTTCTATGGTAGTTTTTAGTGTTAAATCGTTTTGAAGTAATAGTGAGTCTCTTAGTTTTTTGTCAGCAAGACCATAGATTAGCTGATCTCTGATGAGTGAGTTTGTTAAATCACCAAAGTTGCAGCCTTGTGCCAGCAAGCGTAACTCTGTGACCAAGTGGGTGATAGTCTCCCCTTGTTTTTGGAGTCTGTGACGGAGGGTGAATCTTTCAATGATCTCATTGGATTGAGACTTACAGTGTTCATCCAATTTTGCCATTATCACTTGAAACTTAGTTTTGTCTTCAGTATCCGCATATGTGAAAGAGTTATATGTGTCTACCAGTTGCTGGCCACACGATGTGATTAAAAGTGCAATTTTCTTTCCATCGGTGGCTGTATGCAAGTCCTGAGCTAACAAGTACATTTCAAATTGTTGTTTGAACATTTTCCAATTATAATTTAAATTACCTGTAGCTCTCATTGGCGCTGGAAGTAGCGTGTGTTCCATTGTTGCAGAAAGTCGTCTGAAGTTGAGAGGCTGCAAAGTCTGGTGGCCTGCCTGTTGCTGGTGTTTCTTCTTTGTCTGCTGTCTTTTTCTTTCTTTGTCTTGCTGGTAGCGCTGGTTCCCTCTGTTCAGAGAAGCCACTCCTGTACCATGTTATGCTTCTTGAAAGAATGCTCGAAGTCGTCTTTAGGTTAAGGATGATTTATTGTGTCCCACAATAAATTACAGATTACACTTGAGAAAAGGCTGCTCTTCGATGTTCTGCAACTAGGCCCCAAACAGACTAGCACCCTTCAGTTACTTGCACCTCTTGCCACTCCAACCCCTCCGGTTTCAAGTGGCGGAGGCGGGCCTTCGGCGTTCCTTTTATGGGTGTCCCCGCGCTGCCCCCTGGTGACTCAGGCGAGGATCACCACAGTAGTCCACATTGGCACTAACGACATAGGTAGGAAAGGGGACAAGGATGTCAGGCAGGCCTTTAGGGAGCTAGGATGGAAGCTCAGAGCGAGAACAAACAGAGTTGTTATCTCTGGGTTGTTGTCCGTGCCACGTGATAGTGAGATGAGGAATAGGGAGAGAGAGCAATTAAACACGTGGCTACAGGGATGGTGCAGGCGGGAGGGATTCAGATTTCTGGATAACTGGGGCTCTTTCTGGGGAAGGTGGGACCTCTATAGACAGGATGGTCTACATCTGAACCTGAGGGGCACCAATATCCTGGGGGGGAGATGTGTTAGTGCTCTTTGGGGGGGGTTTAAACTAATTCAGCAGGGGCATGGGAACCTGGATTGTAGTTTTGGTGTACGGGAGATTGAGAGTATAGAGGTCAGGAGCACAGATTTGACTTCGCAGGAGGGTGCCAGTGTTCAGGTAGGTGGTTTGAAGTGTGTCTACTTCAATGCCAGGAGTATACGAAATAAGGTAGGGGAACTGGCAGCATGGGTGGGTACCTGGGACTTCGACGTTGTGGCCATTTCAGAGACATGGATAGAGCAGGGACAGGAATGGTTGTTGCAGGTTCCGGGGTTTAGGTGTTTTAGTAAGCTCAGAGAAGGGGGCAAAAGAGGGGGAGGTGTGGCGCTGCTAGTCAAGGACAGTATTACGGTGGCGGAAAGGATGCTAGATGGGGACTCTTCTTCTGAGGTAGTATGGGCTGAGGTTAGAAACAGGAAAGGAGAGGTCACCCTGTTGGGAGTTTTCTATAGGCCTCCTAATAGTTCTAGGGATGTAGAGGAAAGGATGGCGAAGATGATTCTGGAAAAGAGCGAAAGTAACAGGGTAGTTGTTATGGGAGACTTTAACTTTCCAAATATTGACTGGAAAAGATATAGTTCGAGTACATTAGATGGGTCATTCTTTGTACAATGTGTGCAGGAGGGTTTCCTGACACAATATGTTGACAGGCCAACAAGAGGCGAGGCCACATTGGATTTGGTTTTGGGTAATGAACCAGGCCAGGTGTTAGATCTGGAGGTAGGTGAGCACTTTGGAAACAGTGACCACAATTCGGTGACCTTTACGTTAGTGATGGAAAGGGATAAGTATACCCCGCAGGGCAAGAGTTATAGCTGGGGGAAGGGCAATTATGATGCCATTGGACATGACTTAGGATGTGTAGGTTGGAGAAGTAGGCTGCAAGGGTTGGGCACACTGGATATGTGGAGCTTGTTCAAGGAACAGCTATTGCATGTTCTTGATAAGTACGTACCAGTCAGGCAGGGAGGAAGGGGTCGAGCGAGGGAACCGTGGTTTACCAAAGAAGTGGAATCTCTTGTTAAGAGGAAGAAGGAGGCCTATGTGAAGATGAGGCATGAAGTTTCAGTTGGGGCGCTTGATAGTTACAAGGAAGCGAGGAAGGATCTAAAGAGAGAGCTGAGACGAGCAAGGAGGAGACATGAGAAGTCTTTGGCAGGTAGGATCAAGGAAAACCCAAAAGCTTTCTATAGGTATGTCAGGAATAAAAGAATGACTAGGGTAAGAGTAGGGCCAGTCAAGGACAGTGGTGGGAAGTTGTGTGTGGAGGCTGAGGAGATAAGCGAGATACTAAATGAATACTTTTCATCAGTATTCACTCAAGAAAAAGATAATATTGTGGAGGAGAATGCTGAGACCCAGGCTATTAGAATAGATGGCATTGAGGTGCGTAGGGAAGAAGTGTTGGCAATTCTGGACAAGGTGAAAATAGATAAGTCCCCGGGGCCGGATGGGATTTATCCTAGGATTCTCTGGGAAGCCAGGGAAGAGATTGCTGAGCCTTTGGCTTTGATTTTTAGGTCATCATTGGCTACAGGAATAGTGCCAGAGGACTGGAGGATAGCAAATGTGGTCCCTTTGTTCAAGAAGGGGAGTAGAGATAACCCCGGTAACTATAGGCCGGTGAGCCTAACGTCTGTGGTGGGTAAGGTCTTGGAGAGGATTATAAAAGATACGATTTATAATCATCTAGATAGGAATAATATGATTAGGGATAGTCAGCATGGTTTTGTGAAGGGTAGGTCATGCCTCACAAACCTTATCAAGTTCTTTGAGAAGGTGACTGAACAGGTAGACGAGGGTAGAGCAGTTGATGTGGTGTATATGGATTTCAGTAAAGCGTTTGATAAGGTTCCCCACGGTCGGCTATTGCAGAAAATACGGAGGCTGGGGATTGAGGGTGATTTAGAGATGTGGATCAGAAATTGGCTAGTTGAAAGAAGACAGAGAGTGGTAGTTGATGGGAAATGTTCAGAATGGAGTTCAGTTACGAGTGGCGTACCACAAGGATCTGTTCTGGGGCCGTTGCTGTTTGTCATTTTTATAAATGACCTAGAGGAGGGCGCAGAAGGATGGGTGAGTAAATTTGCAGACGACACTAAAGTCGGTGGAGTTGTAGACAGTGCGGAAGGATGTTGCAGGTTACAGAGGGACATAGATAAGCTGCAGAGCTGGGCTGAGAGGTGGCAAATGGAGTTTAATGTGGAGAAGTGTGAGGTGATTCACTTTGGAAAGAATAACAGGAATGCGGAATATTTGGCTAATGGTAAAATTCTTGGTAGTGTAGATGAGCAGAGGGATCTCGGTGTCCATGTACATAGATCCCTGAAAGTTGCCACCCAGGTTGATAGGGTTGTGAAGAAGGTCTGAAGTTAAAACTCACCACTATTCTTAGAATTCCCCCTATACCAAAAAAAGGTTGATATTCTAAATGGTGAACAGGGATTCTCCCTCCCTGACTCCAGTGCAGGCTTCTGTGGGTGCTATTCAGGTCAAACTATCTTTTCAAGTTATCCCCCGGTATAACCCATACCTTCACCGGAGAATTTTACCTACTTACCCCTTAATAGCATCGATGTCCTGGGTCCTGCGTTATTAAGGAAGTGAAGTAAGCTAATAACCACTTTTTCAGGTTAAGTTAAGTTATTTTATTATTATAATTTTTTCTTTTAAAAGCTGCAAACACTTTCTTTACAGAAAGATAAAAAGATCTTGCTTCTGGCTGCTGCTGGTGGATGCTTCAGGCCCACCTTGGCAATCGATCTTCTTAAAATCTGGTCTTCTTGAGTTGTATTCGCTGGTGAACTCGGTTGCTGTGTCCTGTTACTTCCCATGCACCGAGCTGTGAGAGCTGGCTCTGCTAGCTATCTCTAAGCTGACTCTGACTTCTGTTTAAATTCTAGTCTTCCTTAGATGTATAACTGTTTAAACTCGGCTGCTTGTCTTGTCTTTCCCATGACCGAGCTCTCTCTCTCTCTCTCTCTCTCTGAGTTCTCCTCCCCTTCTCTCCTGTTGCTGGTTTCCTCTGTCCTGTGCTCTGTGCTTGTTGCTGCTCCCTGGGTTTATATTCTCTTTCTGAGAGTTATTAAGTTTTACCGACTTTATTGTAAATGGGCTTGTTTCACTTTGATAGTTTAAAGTATCTTTGATGTAAACATTTTACTACAACTAATTATTCATTTTGGGCATATCGTCTCCTCTCAGATCTGATTAAACAATGCTTTGGTTTCAATAGGTGTTACTTTTAATTCTGTGATTTCAAATCGTTTAATTTTCCAATTGTCCCCAGCTCATAACTTTGCCTTTGATTTTGACTTACATGATGTTTCTCGTAGACAGGTCGTCTCCAATTTTCTTTTAATTGTTTGATGTTCATAGAATTTTACACTTTAAATTTGACACCAAATTCGACTGGGCATCTTCCATCCTTTCCAACTGTTTACTAAGAGAGTTTATTTCAATTAAGGTGTGAAACGTTGCTTTTAGCTGTATGCTAAAATTTAACTTGGTTATGACTTGAAAGACTTGCCTGTTTTAAACATTCGTCACTTAATGCAATTGAAACTCTCATCCATGCTTTTTCAGATGCTTCCTGAGATAGTTACATTCCATGAAGGTGTGAGCCATTGTTTTAGCTTACCACATGAGACTGTGTTTGATTAGCCTGCTTGTGAGCAAGAATCTGCATTTTACAACCCTGCTCTTTGAAGCTGCTATGAAACTTTTGTGGGATCTTTCCCTGTACCCTCTCAAACCAGATATTGCCAGACTTCCATGTTTCAAATGACACATTTTTCTGTATTTTCAAGAACAGGTCTATGGTGTGTTGGCCTTTATTGGTAGAGGGATTGAGTTCCGGAGCCATGAGGTCATGTTGCAGTTGTACAAAACTCTAGTACGGCCGCATTTGGAGTATTGCGTACAGTTCTGGTCGCCTTGTTATAGGAAGGACGTGGAAGCTTTGGAACGGGTGCAGAGGAGATTTACCAGGATGTTGCCTGGTATGGAGGGAAAATCTTATGAGGAAAGGCTGATGGACTTGAGGTTGTTTTCGTTAGAGAGAAGAAGGTTAAGAGGTGACTTAATAGAGGCATACAAAATGATCAGAGGGTTAGATAGGGTGGACAGCGAGAGCCTTCTCCCGCGGATGGGGGTGGCTAGCACGAGGGGACATAGCCTTAAATTGAGGGGTAATAGATATAGGACAGAGGTCAGAGGTGGGTTTTTTACGCAAAGAGTGGTGAGGCCGTGGAATGCCCTACCTGCAACAGTAGTGAACTCGCCAACATTGAGGGCATTTAAAAGTTTATTGGATAAGCATATGGATGATAAGGGCATAGTGTAGGTTAGATGGCCTTTAGTTTTTTTTTTCCATGTCGGTGCAACATCGAGGGCCGAAGGGCCTGTACTGCGCTGTATCGTTCTATGTTCTATGTTCTAATTTCAAGAAGGAATTAGATATAGCTCTTGGGGCTAAATGGATTAAGGATATGGGGGGAAGGTGGAATCAGGGTATTGAACTTGATGTTCAACCATGACCATAATGAATGTTGGAGCAGGCTTGAAGGGCCGAATGGCCTCCTCCTGTTTCTATTTTATATGTTTCTATGTTTATTCTATTACTCCTCAATACAATATTCTCTCACTCTACACTCCTCTTCAGGGTCCTCTTCCCGACCTGCTTCCAGTCCGGGGTTTATATCCTGTGGGATTTCTCCAATTGGGAGGAAGCTCCGCCCCCTAATCACCTGGGGAGCTTGTATTCCAAGGGGTAAGAGGGCAATCTCATATAATCCTACTCTGAAAATCCCCCAGTTGCCACATTCCGACGCCTGTTCGAGTACACTCAAGGAGAATTCAGAATATCCAATTTGCCAAACAAGCACGTCTTTCGGGACTTGTGGCAGGAAACCATAGCACCCGGAGGAAACCCATGCACACACGGGGAGAATGTGCAGACTCTGCACAGACAGTGACCCAAGCCGGGAATCGAACCTGGGACCCTGGCACTGTGAAGCAACAGTGCTACCCACTGCGCTACCGTGCCACCCATTTACA
Source organism: Scyliorhinus canicula (assembly GCF_902713615.1). Classification (NCBI taxonomy): domain Eukaryota; kingdom Metazoa; phylum Chordata; class Chondrichthyes; order Carcharhiniformes; family Scyliorhinidae; genus Scyliorhinus; species Scyliorhinus canicula. Next base: position 78,649,780 of record NC_052146.1, on the reverse strand, counting down.
ATGCAGGTGCAACCACTTTGGGGGTCACAACACCATTGTTTGGAGGTCCCCTGCCCCCTTAGCTCGTATTCTGCAAGGTACACAGGGAAGTTAATTGTTCCCACCCCATAAGACCCTTGTGGATTATAATACACACAAACACACCCACACAAACACTCATGCACACACTCATGCACACACAAACACAATCACATGCATATGATGACATGGTCAAGGGCGAAGAAAGGGGCCATCTAGGATGGGCTAGGTACAGAGTGGAATTAAAGGGGCAAAGTTAAGTGGGGAAGATGATGGACGGTAGAGGGGTTTGGAGGCACAAGCCTCCGGTAAGGTTGGTAACGTGGAACGTCCGGGGACTGAATGGGCCGGTTAAAAGGTCGTGGGAGTTCGCGCACCTCAGGAGCTTGAAAGCCGCTGTTGTCTTTTTGCAGGAGACGCACCTCCATGTGAAGGACCTGGTTAGGTTAAGGAAGGAGTGGGTAGGGCAGGTTTTCCACTCGGAGTTTGATTTGAAATCGAGGGGTGTGGCAATTTTAATGATCAAAAAATGGGATTTGTGAGTGTGAAGGAGGTGAGGGATCCGGGTGGGAGATATGTGATTGTGAGTGGGGTATTGGAAGGGGCACCGGTAGTGTTGGTAAATGTGTATGCCCCAAATTGGGATGATGTGGGTTTTATGAGGGGGTTGCTGGCAACAATCCTGGATTTGGCCAGGCACCAGTTGATCATGGGAGGAGATTTTAACTGTGTCCTGGAACGGAGAGTGGATAGATCGAGCTCCGGGTCGATGGGTAGGGTATTAATGGCAAGGGAGCTGGGGGGGGGGGGGGGGGGTTATGGAGAGGATGGGTATGGTGGATCCATGGCGCTTTCAGAACCCAGGGGGAAGGGAGTATTCCTTCTTTTTACACGTCTATTAGGTGTATTCGAGGATTGATTACTTTGCAGTGAGTCGGGAGATTTTGGTTGAGGTGGAGGGGGCAGAGTCTGCGGGGATAGTTATCTCGGACCATGCACCCCACTGGCTGGATATTCGGTTCAGTACGGGACGAGAGCACAGGCCGGGGTGGAGGCTTGACTCGGGGTTGTTGGCGGATGGAGGCTTTTGTGATAAGGTTGGCGATCAGGGATTACGTGGAGTTCAATCAGAATGGGGAGGTGTCGGTGGACATTTTTTGGGAAGCACTGCAGGCTGTGGTCCGGGGAGAAATTATCTCATTTACCCGTTTGTGCGAATAAGGAAAGGAGGGCGGAACATGACCGTCTAATGAGCGAGATAGTGGAGGTGGATGGGAATATTCGAGGGTGCCCACCGTGGAAGGATTGGCGAGGAGTAAAAGGTTGCTGGGGCAATTTCACAGGCTGACAGCGGGGAGGGCGGTAGGGCAACTGCGTAGGGCAAGAGGGGTGCAGTACGAGTAAGGGGAGAAGGCGAGCCGCATGCTGGCCCACCAGCTGCGGAGGCAGGCTGCGTCCAGGGAAATATTGAAGATCCGGACTGGGGCTGGGGATGTGGTGTCAGAGCCAGGGAAGATAAATGAGGCATTTAGAGAGTATTACCAGAGATGTGATAAGGCAGACCCAGGAGGAGAGGAGGGGGACATGGGGTGGTTTCTGGATGAGCTGGAATTTCCCCAGGTGGAGGAAGCAAAGAGGCAGGCATTGGAGGAGCTCCTGGGGCTGAAGGAGGTGCTGGATAGTATCAGGGGTACGAAGTCGGGGAAGGCCCCTGGGCCGTGAGAATTTTATGAGGAATTTGCAGCGGACCGGGCACCACGGCTGTTAGGGGCGTTTAATAAAGCACTGGAGAAGGGAGAGTTGCCGAAGACGATGAAGCAGGCAGTAATCACACTAATCCCCAAAAAAGGGAAGGATGCGATGAAATGTGGGTTGGAGACCCATATCACTATTGAACACGGATGTGAAAGTATTGGCTAAGTTGTTGGCGGGGAGGATGGAGGATTGTGCCCCGGGGGTGGTTGCAGAAGATCAAACAGGCTTCGTGAAGGGCAGGCAGCTCGCAAGTAATATAAGATGGCTGTTGAATGTGGTGATGAATCCGTCGAGAGCTCTGGTACCGAAGGTGGTGGTGTCCATGGACGTGGAGAAAGCATTTGACCGGGTGGAGTGGCGGTACTTGTTTGAAGTTTTGAGAAGGTTTGGGTTTGGGCCGAGATTTGTAGCATGGGTGTGGTTGCTGAATGTGGCGCCAAGAGCGAGGGTGTGGACGAATGATATGAGCTCACGAAGCTTTGACTTACACAGGGGTACGAGGCAGGGGTGCCCGCTGTCACCGCTGCTGTTTGCGCTGGCCATAGAGCCCTTGGCGATGGCTCTCAGGGGGTCGGCAGAGTGGCAGGGGTAATGAGGGGACAGAGGGAGCATCGGGTGTCGCTCTATGCCGATGACCTCTTGCTGTATGTTTTGGATCCGTTGGAGAGTATGGGAAGGATTATGGGCCTGTTGAGGAGGTTTGGAGGGTTCTCGGGATACAAGCTGAATGTAGGGAAAAGCGAGGTATTCCCGGTGAATGAGCTGGCACAGCGAGCTAATTTAGGGGGGATGCCATTTACGGTAGCGAGGGATAGGTTTAGGTACTTGGGGATTAGGGAGCGAGGGAATAGATGGGGCTCCATAGTGGAACTTAGCGAAGCTGGTGGAGCAGGCCAGGGACGATCTCAAGAGGTGGGATACACTGCACTTAACATTGGTAGGGAGGGTCCAAGTGGTGAAAATGAATATTCTGCCAAGGTTCTTGTTTATCTTTCAGGCTGTCCTGATCTTTATACCAAAGGCTTTTTTTCGGTAAGTGGACACAATCATCTCTGACTTTGTACAGGCTGGGAAGGTGCCGAAGGTGGGGAGGACCCTGCTACAGAGGCAGAGGCAGAGGCAGCGGGGGGGGTTGGTGTTGCCAAACCTGCTTCATTATTATTGGACGGCGAATGTGGACAAGGTGCGGCGGTGGTGGAAGGAGAAGCGGTAGAGTGGGTTAGGATGGAGGAGGAATCTTCTAAGGGGTCTAGTTTGAGGGCTATGGTGATGGCAGCATTGCCAATGGCTCCGAGTAGGTATTCAGGGAGCCCAGTGGTGCAGTCCACGGTGAAGAAATGGAATCAGCTGAGGAGGCATTTTAGGGTGGAAGGGATGTCGGTGCTAACTCCGCTGTGCGAGAATCATGGGTTTGAGCAGGGAGGGGATGGATAGTGTATACAGGAGGTGGAGAGAAGTAGGGCTGGTCAAGGTGAGGGATTTGTATTTGGAGGAAGGGTTTGCCAGTCTGGAGGAGCTAAGGGAGAGGGTAGAGCTGCCGAGGGGTAGTGAATTCAGGTATCTACAGGTTAGGGACTTTGCACGAAAGGTCTGGAAGGAGTTCCCTAGATTGCCGGGATACACCCTGCTGGAGCGACTGCTGCTTCCGGATGTGGAAGAGGAGGGAAGAATTGGGGATATGTATAAGTGGCTGGGGGGAGCATGGAGGCGAGCGGGTGGTGAAGATCAAGGAGAAATGGGAAGCGGAATTGGGGAGTATGGAGTGAGGCACTGCGAAGGGTAAACAGGACCTCCTCTTGTGCAAGGATGAGCCTAATACAGTTTCAGGTGGTGCACAGGGTGCATATGACTCGGGCGAGAATGAGTGGGTTCTTTCAGGGGGTAGCAAATGAGTGTGAGAGGTATGGGCGGGGGCCAGCGAATCTTCCGCACATGTTTTGGGATTGTGAAAAATTGGGAAGATTCTGGGCGGGAGTGTTCGCGGTCTTAGCCAGGATAGTGGAGGAGGAGGTGGACCCGGACCCTTTGGTGGCAATATTTGGGGTTTCAGGGAAGCTGGAGCTCATGGAGAGGAGGAAGGCCGATGTCTTGGCCTTCGCCTCTCTGATTGCACGGCGGTGGATTTTGCTGGAGTGGCGGTCGGCATCGCCACCGGGGGGTAGCAGCATGGTTGGGTGGCCTGTACGACTTCCTGCAGTTAGAGAAGATAAAGTATGAGTTAAGGGGCTCAGCAGGGGAGTTTGAGAAAAGGTGGGGGATGTTTGTGACCGTGTTTGAGGAGCTGTTCGTCACAGGGGGGTGGGGGGGGGGGGGGGGGGGGGGGGGGGATGATGGGGAGGGGGGGGGTGAAAAGGAGAAAAATGTGTACAAACTGTATAGCTGATTATTGGGAAGAATGTTTTCCGGGGTGTTTATTTGCTGTAACCTACTTTGATACAAGTTTGAATAAAATATGTTTTTAAAAAACCAATCACATAATATAGAGAAAAAAATCTACACACAAACAAACCCATACATACAAAACACTCATGCACACAAAGATGAGCACACAAATACACACACCCACAAACACACACACATATATAAAAATAAACACACACATATCCATACTCAGTAGGAGTTGCATTCACTGTAGGCTGAGTGGATTGTATTCTGTTGATGAAGCAGTGGCATGAATTTGTGGAGCCATTCAGCTGGGGGGCATGGAGGGTGGCGGATACTGTGTCCGTTTCTTGTTCATACATTCTGCTCAGACATGTTAATATTGGAGCCTGCATCCCCAGTCTGCCCTTTTTGACCACTATTGCTGCATGTAATTTATCGCAGTTAAGTGAGGATGAAGGGTATGGACCCCTGCATGAGGCAGACATAGGGTGAGGAGCAGATGTCTCGGTTTTGCCAGGACAATCCCGGATTTCCATTAAACGTTACTGGTGGCTTAACAATTTCCTCAATGTTTTTCAAATGTCCTGGTTTTTGGCTTTTTCCTTTTTGGACAACCGATGCCAATGGGAGCAAGGTGGCAGTGAGACCAGAAACAACTGAGAAGATACAGCAGGGCTGCGGATGAACACCCTGGGATGATTGATAGCTGGATCCCAGGCAGAAGACCCCAGTCAGGCTTCAGTGGCAGGAGTTCTGGTGGGCCTGGGTCCGAGAGGTGGTATTGATAACGTCTTTCAGCAACCATGAGTTGGCTGACAGCGGAGGGCGTGTGGCAGGGGGCGCAGCACTCCAGGTAAAAGCGCTCAATGAGGGAACTGGGCAGAAACAGCGTAGCACCAGCCTCGAGTGGGGCACAATCACATAAACTCTCCTATCTCCTTAATCTGAAACTCAGTACTACTGAGAGATGGTCGCAGTTTTGATATTGAAAATCAGTGGCAGCCGAGGCAGGCACAACTAACCGGCCTGTGCCCCGGAGAGCAGCACTCAAATCCAGCAACACTCACAGCTCAGTACTGGGTTAAGGTAGGCCTTTTGACGCAGTGGTTGCGCCACTACCACTGGGCCAGAAGCTTCGGGTTCGAGTCCAACGGCAGGACTTGTTGGCCACAGGAGGAGTCTTCAACGGGGTCCAACAGACTGATGATCAGCACGGGAACCCTTCCATCACTTCCCCACTATCCCCCAAAGGGTAAAAACAAATAGTTTATGGGTGTGAAGATATGTGAACAACAACTGGGTTAAAGTACTGGGGAGCGATAACCCACAGACAGAATCGCATTGAGAATCAGCTTCTTTTGAAGAGGAATTAAGAACGAAAACAAAGTGTAACTTATTGACGGACTGCATCAATCAGCACTAATGGGATGTGTTTGTCATTGTGCAAACCTCCTGGAAACTATAGCAACAGGCTTCACACACTTAAACCATGTGGATGGCTTTCTCAATCTGCGGCTGCTCGATATATCGGCTCACCCACAGCCCCCTCCACCCTACTCCCCAACTCCAATCTCCTCATAAACTAGTTGAAGCCTGATTTCCTTCACTGTACAAGTTTCTGTTCTGGGTTCATGGTGCAGAAACCCACAAGGAACAGCTGCAATTAAACACAGGCTTTTAGATTCAAAACTAGGCCTGAATGTAACCAGGGCAACCCCAGCAATCTCCAACAGTCAAACTTCAAAAAGCAACAAAGCCATGCAGGACTAAAGCTGCTCTCGTTTTACTCTGGCCCAGCCTGACTTCATCCAGATCTCAGCTCAGCTAAGGGGGGAATGAGGTCGGAGGGAGGGTAAATGGGGGGAATGAGGGTGAGGGTGGGAGTGGGGGTGAGGGTGGGAGTGGGACTGAGGGTGGGAGTGAGGATGGGAGTGAGGGTGAGGGTGGGAGTGGGAGTGAGGGTGAGATGGGGGTGGGAGGGAGGGTGAGAGTGGGAGTGAGGATGAGGGTGGGAATGAGGGTGAGGGTGGGTGTGGGGGTGAGGGTGGGAGTACGTTTGGGAGTGAGGGTGGGAGTGAGGGTAGGAGTGAGGGTGGGAGTGAGGGTGGGAGTAAGGTGGGGAGTGAGGGTAGGAGTGAGGGTGGGAGTGGGAGAGAGGGTGGGAGTGAGGGTGGGAGTGAGGGTGGGTGTGAGGGTGGGAATGAGGGTGAGGATGGGAGTGGGAGTGAGGGTGGGAGTGAGTGAGGGTGGGAGTGTGAGGGTGGGATTGAGTGAGGGTGGGAGTGAGTGAGGGTGGTAGTAAGGGTGGTAGTGAGGGTGAGGGGGGAGTGAGGGTGAGAGTGGAGTGAGGGTGGGAGTGAGAGTGGGAGTGAGGGTGAGAGTGAAGGTGGGAGTGAGGATGGGAGTGAGGGTGGAAGTGAGGGGGAGTGAGGGTGAGGGTGGGAGTGAGTGTGAGGGTGGGAGTGGGGTGAGGGTGGGAATTAGGGTGGCAGTGGGAGTGAGGGTGGAAGTGAGGGTGGGAGTGAGGGTGGCAGTGGGAGTGAGGGTGGGAGTGAGGGTGGGTGTGAGTGTGAGGGTGGGAGTGACGGTGATGGTGGGTGTGACGATGAGGGTGGGAGTGAGTGTGAGGGTGGGAGTGACGGTGAGGGTGGGAGTGAGGGTGTGAAGAGGGCCTGCATGATGTCAGTAAGATCACTTTCTATTTTTCATCTCCCTCAATATCACTAGTCCAGAAGAAGTAACACATGCGCTGTGTGTATTGGGCCAAGTCTTCTCAACTGCATCATTAGGACTAAGGTCACCCCAATAATGGTGGAACTGCTGGTAAACAGTCATCCACTGAAAATGATGGTGGACACGTGAGCTGTGGTCTCTGTTATCAGGGATCACCTCCAAACTAGTATTCAACTCCTGAGCTTGAAAGACACAAAGGCCAGACTAGCCACCTATATTGGAGAACCATTACGATTAAAGGGTACCACAATCACCCCAGTGACTTTCAGGCAGCAATCAGCAGACTCCCACTCATTGTTGTCCATGGGCAAGGACCAGGCCCAAGGGAGAGATTGATCCAGCAGATCAGGCTGAATTGGTGAAGATCTTCAGGCTCGGTGTGGGAGGACTGTACAAAGTCATCAGCAAATACCCTGAAGTTTTACTGGAAAGACTTAGGAAAATGAGAAGAGCCAAAGCCAAGATTTACGTCGACTCCAAGGCAACACCTAAAAATGTTAGAGTAAGATCGACTCAATACCCCTGACTGGAAAAGGTGGAGACTGACTTTAGGTGCCTGGATAATCTAGGCATAAGAGTTCCAGCAGTTCGCAGAGTGGGCCACACTCATTGTTTCTGTCCTTAAACTGGACAAGTCAGTCCGCCTCTGTGGAACGAGATAGATCCTCATGCGACGAATCGAAGGCCCGTGCACCAAGTTAGCAGGCGACCAGACGGTCACAAAGTTGGATATGAGCCATGTCTATTATCAACGTTAATTAGACAGGCCTTGCTGTAAGTCTGTGGAGGTATTCTCAACTTGAGCAGGAGGGCTTGCCGGTTGTGTTTGGTGTTTGGCCTTCCCCTGCCTACAAGCCCAGCTCCTTTACCAGCATTGGGCGAGGTTGAAATGACCCAAAGTCTTTTTAAAGACCTTGCCTGTGTCTGCAAGGCAAATTAAGGTCTGGACGCAAAAGGATCCAACCCTATCGAAACAAAAGTACAAGGTGCTGAATGTTGGATTCCAGGGACAACACTCCAGAAGAAATGCAAACCTATCTGAAGAAAGACAGTGATTTTTATTCAACTATTTTCATTTCATATACAATACAAAAACAAAACAACACAACCAATCAGCATGTTAACTCTCCAATCCCACCTCTCACCCCCAAACCCTAGCCCCACCCCTCCAAAAAACAGCTAACCCCTCCTCCATTACTCTTCCCCCCCCCTTTCGCAACTAACAGGTCCCAGTTCCTTGAAGTACACAATAAGCGGCTGCCACCTTGGATAAAGCTTTTCAATTGCTCCCCCCCCCCCCCCCCCCCCCCCCCCCCCCGCCGCCCCATGGTGTACTTCACTTTCTTGATCAGATCTTGCGGCCACACTGAGGCACTGGGTGGAGAGCTGACCTCCGCCCCATCAGCACTCACCTCCGGGTGAACAGCAAGGTGAAGGCCAAGACACCAGCCCCGTGCCCATCTGCAGCTCCGATAAGTCTGATACCCCAAATATGGCCACCAAGGGACAGGGCTCCAGATAATTATTAGAATCGCCCGGGGCAGCATGGTAGCGCAGTGGTTAGCACTGCTGCTTCAGGGCACCGAGGTCTCAGGTTCGATCCTGGCCCTGGGTCACTGTCCGTGTGGAGTTTGCACATTCTCCCGTGTCTGCGTGGGTTTCGCCCCCAACAACCCAAAGGTGTGCAGGGTAGATGGATTGGCCACGCTAATTGCCCCTTAATTGGAAAAAATGAATTGGGTACTCCAAATGTGTTTTTATAAAAAGAAACAAAACAAAAAAAATCACCAGCATGGTTCTAAAGAGACCCAGAAACCCATCAGCTTGGGACACAACCAGAACATATGCACATGGTTGACCAGACCTCCTACACAGTGTTGCCATTTGTCTTCCACCCCTGTTAAGAACAAACTCATCATCGGTCAAGTCAGGTGAGCCCGATACGCCACATAAAAGTGTATTAAGTCAAGCCTTGTGTGGTAGTCACCACTGTTGTATATATCACATATGAGATGTAATAAGGTAAGGCTCCTGTACTACAGGTACAGGGGCAGATCCCTGCCTGCTGGCTCCGCCCAGTGGGCAGAGTATAAATGTGTGGGCTCTCCGAGCTGCAGCCATTTTGGCAGCAGCTGCAGGAGGCAACACATCTCTGATTAATAAAAGCCTCGATTACACTCCACTCTCGTCGCGTCGTAATTGATAGTGCATCAATTTATTAAGCAGACATTTTACAATGATGGACCTCCCCATCAAGCCGGATCGCCTGCAGCTGCACCCTCAAGCAGACAACGCCAAGTCGGCCTTCGCCCATTGGCTAGCTTGCTTTGCAGCCTACATCGGATCTGCGACAGAACCACCCACAGAGGCACAGAAACTCCAGACCCTGAACACACGGCTGAGCTCCGATATCTTTCCCCTCATCTGGGACGCACCCACCTACGCTGAGGCCATGGCGCTTCTGAAAGAGAACTACACCCAACAAACTCTACGCCAGGCACCTCCTGTCCACACGGCATCAACTCCCCGGTGAGTCTGTGGAAGATTTCTGACGTGCCCTGCACGCCCTGGCGAGGGACTGCGATTCCCAGGGCGTTTCAGCCGTTGAACATTCCCAGCTCCTAATTAGGGACGCTTTCGTTACGGGCATAGGGTCGGCGTACATCCACCAGCGCCTCTTAGAAGGGGCTACCCTCGACCTCGCGGCGACCAAGAAACTTGGGATCTCACTAACAGTCGCCTCCCGTAATGTACAAGCGTATGCCCCCGACCGCCCCGGTGCCACCCATCCTCCCCCCAGCGCACCTCACCACAGCCCCCGCTCCAGGATGATCCGTCCTCCCCTTGGTCCCACCTGGGGATGAAGATGAGGTCTACACGCTCCCGGAGTCACCGGCGACCGAGCCGACGCCTGCATCGCCACCGGGACTGCAGTGCTCACAATGGAGGATCAAGGCACCCGATCGGCTGAATTTGTGAACTTTCCCCAAAATGTTAACCTTGAAATGCATGTAAATAGTTTTTCCACCGCCCCCACTGGACTCTTTTTTAACAGGGGGTGAATGTGGTAGTGACCACTGTTGTATATATCACATACGAGATGTAATACGGTAAGGCCCCTGTACTAAAGGTACAGGGGTAGATCCCTGCCTGCTGGCTCTGCCATTTTGGCAGCAGCTGCAGGAGGCTACATATCTCTCCTTAATAAAGCCTCGATTACACTCTACTCTTGTCTCGTCGTAATTGATGGTGCATCACCTTGCACACAAGGACGTGGGTTTACCCTTCACAGGGCCTCACTCCTCGCCTCATCATCCAACACAGGCCCCACCTCCTCCTCACACTTGGCCTTAACCCCCTCCAGTGATACCGAGTCCTCCGACATAATCCATCCACAGACCAGAAATGCTCCCTTCTCGCATCCCTGTGAGCGAAAGAACCCTCTCCATTCGCGAGGCTGACAGCGCCACGGGGAATGTCGGGGAGATCTGTTTCACAAAATTGCAAACTTGTAAATATCTGAACGAGTCAGATGGCGAGAGCCCAAACTTCTCCTGCAGTTCCTATAAATTGGCAAACCGCCCCTTCAGAAACAGGTCTCCCATCCTTCCAACCCGCTCCCCTCCCACTGCCTAAATGTGGCAAACAGCTGCACAGGTTCAAACATGATTCGCACAAATCGGAGCCAGCTTCAATACATCCCCCAATTTAAAATGCTGCCAAAACTGTCCCCATATCATCAACATGGAGACAACTACCAGATTTGCCGAATATTTCACCGGTGAGTACGGGAGCGAGGCCGTCGATAATGTCCTCAACCCACACCCTCTACAGGACTTCCATGACAAGCTTAGTGTTGAGGACGGTGACATCCTCTGGGGTCCCGAGTAGTTGTCCCTCACCCAGGGTAGCGTCTGAAACTTTTGGAAATACATTATAGCCACCCTGGAGTATCAAAAAAGAAAATGTGTGTGAGGAGCTACGTCTGGTGGCCCAGCCTCAGCTCAGACTACGCAGACTTGGTGAGACACGTGCGATCTATTTGTTTTTAACAAATATTTTTGTTAAATTGTCAAATATAAACAGTAACATACATTTAATAAAGGTATACACATATTTTATGTTATATGATGTGCAAAGATGTGCGGGTTAGGTGGATTGGCCATGCTAAATTGCCCGTAGTGTCCTAATAAAAGTAAGGTTAAGGGGGGGGTTGTTGGGTTACGGGTATAGGGTGGATACGTGGGTTTGTGTAGGGTGATCATGGCTCGGCACAACATTGAGGGCCGAAGGGCCTGTTCTGTGCTGTACTGTTCTATCTATCAAAACCAAATTAAAAAGTGGTTAACGACTATACTGTATCAAGAAACCCTGATATCTAAACTAACCCCTTCTAACTCAACTCCCCATGACCCTCAAACATGTCTAGGTATTTAAAAAATGAAATGAATGGTCACTATCTCTGATGGAACCTCCGCACCGAGCCCCTGAAGATAAACTTAATCTTTTCCAGATTTAAGACTGTACCTCCCACCCACACAGATGCTCTGGGTGGTGATGGAGGTCTCCAGCTAAATAGTATTCACCTCCTGGCTATAAAGGAGGTGAAGGAAAGCACATCCGCCCCCACTCCCTGTGGAATGGCGGGGAATCAGAGACTCCAAATGTTGCAACCTGTTGGCAAGATTCGGAAATCGGGGCAGGACTGGCAGCTCAATGTTTCCGGGGTGCAGATGCTGTAGGAAAGATAGAACAGGAGATAAGAGTGGAGGAGTTGCATTTTTGAGTAGGGAGAATATTATGGCAGTACTGAGAGGGAATATATCCGAGGGTTCGCCCACTGAGTCGATATGGGTAAAACTGAAAAATAAGAAGTGAGAGATCACTTTGATAGGATTGTACTACACGTTCCCAAATAGTCAGCAGGAAATTGAGGAGCAAATATGTAAGGAGATTACAGATGGCAGCAAGAAAAATAGGGTGGTAATAGCTGGGGACTTTAACTTTCCCAACATTGACTGGGACAGCCATAGCATTAGGGACTTGGATGGAGAGAAATTTGTTGAGTGTATTCAGGAAGAATTTCTCATTCAGTATGTGGATGGCCTGACCAGAGAGGGGACAAAACCTGACCTCCTCTGGGGAATAAGGAAGGGCAGGTGACAGAAGTGTTAGCGAGGGATCACTTTGGGACCAGTGGCCATAATTCCATTAGTTTGAAGATAGCTATGGAGAATGATAGGTCTGGCCCTAAAGATAAAATTCGAAATTGGGGCAAGGTCAATTTTGATGGTATTAGACAGAAACTTTCAAAGTTGACTGGGGGGAGACTGTTGGCAGGCAAAGAGACGGCTGGTAAGTGGGAGGCTTTCAAAAGTGTGTTGAGCAGGGTTCAGGATAAGCACATCCCTTTTAGAGTGAAGGGTAAGGCTGGTATAAGTAGCAAACCCGGGATGACTGGGATATTGAGGGCGAGGTCAAAAAGAAGAAGGCGCACTTCCGGTGGCGGCCATGGAGGAATAGGTCGTACATTTGATAGCTCCCGCCTGTGACGGACTTTTGGACCTTTTTCTCCAATTTATTTCCGGATTTTAGGAGTTTGGACCCCGATTTATAATAATCATCGGTTTGTATCGGGTAGGCTGGATGGTGGGTTCCGGAAATGGCAGAGGGCAGGAATTAGGAGGATGGAGGATCTATTTATAGACTGGAGCTCCCCCAGCTTGAAAGCCTTGGAGGATAAATTTGAATTGCCAGCAGGGAATGGGTTTAGGTATCTGCAGGTGCGGGACTTCTTGAGAAGGCAGGTTCCGGCCTTCCTGCTGCTGCCACGGGGGATACAGGACAGAGTAGTCTCCATGGGTGGGAAAGGGGAAGGTATCAGATATTTACCTGGAACTTTTGGATGCGGAAGAAACTCCAGTGGAGGCGCTTAAGGGCAAGCGGGAAGACGAGCTAGGAGGAGAAATAGAGGCGGGTCTATGGGCGGATGCCCTAAGCAGGGTTAATACTTCATGTGCCAGGCTTAGCCTGATACAATTCAAGGTTGTCCACTGGGCACACATGACAGTGGCCTGGATGAGCAAGTTTTTTGGGGTAGAGGACAGGTGTGCGAGGTGCGCGGGTGGTCCAGGAAATCATGTCCAATAATGTGTCTATGTCCTTGAGACCTTTGACCCCTGACTGCTTCAATGAGTTACTTGCACCAGATTTGTGAGTAAAGCATTTAAAAAAGTTTATTATAATAAGAGAAAGATACACATGCAATGGAAATAATAGAACAATGGTCCATTAGTTTAACTATTCCCCTGATCCTGTCCCACTCTCCACCCAGACACACATAAGACAGGCATATGGTGGGGGGGGGGGAGGGGTTGGAAAGGTTCAAAATAACAGGGAATAAACCGAGGATGAGAAATGGATCTTTGCTGCTGAAGGTTGTGGACTTGTAGTTAGTAATTTTCGAGGGATGCAAAGTGTTGCAATCATTGGTTGGTTTGGATCTTCTAATCTTTTCTAATTAGAGCATGCAGGCTGTAGAATTCTCTCTGGGGAGTCATTTTAATTGTACAGGCCTTCACCAGGCTGGCTGTCACTGATGTAATATTAGAATTCTCTGTCTGAGAATGTAAAATAAGGTTGTCTGTCCACTCCACTTCTCAAATACTTGTCTGCTATTTCTGCAGAGCAAGATTAACTGTAGTGAAGAGGGCAGCACGGTGGCGCAGTGGTTAGAATTGCTGCCTTGCGGCCCCGAAGTCCCAGGTTCGATCCCGGCCCTGGGTCACTGTCCATGTGGAGTTTGCACTTCCTCCCCGTGTTTGCGTGGGTTTTGCCCCCACAACGCAAAGATGTGCAGGTTGGATGGATTGGCCACGCTAAATTGGCCCTGAATTGGAAAAAATGAATTGGGTACTCTCAATTTATTTTTAAAAACTATAGTGAAGAGAAAGTAAAAGGCCCTTTTCCAGACCTCTAGAGATCTCAGCACTGTGCCTTCTCCAGCCTTCCGAACAGAGGTTAGGCTTTACACACCTGGCTGGAAGCTGTTTGTAGCCTTTTTTTTAAAAATATTTGTATTGACATTTTCAATTTTTACACAGTAACACTTTATGTTTAATATTTACTGCACGTGTGGTTCTTATATACATCTTGGCATCATCTGTCTTGGTGTGCCTTTCTCCCCCCTTCCCTTCTCTCCCCACAAACCCCCCCCCCCCCCCAGCCACCCCTTGGTATCCTCCCTTTTCGTTCAGGATGGACTGTCCCCTGGCTCCTAATCTTCCCTTCCCCCCCCTTCTTCCCTTTGTGCTTTCTGCTGTGTCTGCCTTGCAGGTCTGCAGGGCCGGCCTTCTTCCCCCTCCCGCTCCCTCCATGCAGCTCCCCATAGTTCCCTCCTCTTTTCCTCCTCCCATCCCCCCAGACTCTGGTATTCCTGTCTGTCTTCTCCCATCTCCCGCATTTTCCTCTAGTCACTGTTGACTTCGAACAGGTCTTGGAACAGGCCGACAAAATGTCCCCACGCTTTGAGGAAGCCCTCTTCCGACCCTAGGATGGTGTATTTGATTTCTCCAGATGGAGAAATTCCGACAGGTCTATAAGCCAGTCTGCAGCTGTGGGTGGTGCTGCTGATCGCTAGCCGAGCAGGATTCTCTGGGTGCGAAAGCTAGGGCATCAGCTTCTTCCCCATGTGTAGCTCTGGCTATTTGGATATCCCAAAGATTGCCACTCTTGGGCACCGCTCCACGCTCACGCCCACAACTTTGGACATTGCCTCGGAGAAGGCTGTCCAGAACCCAGCAAGTTTGGGACAGGCCCAAAACATGTGGGTGTGGTTGGCGGGCCTCTGGCACCGCTCACATTTGTCCTCCACCTCCGGGAAGAACCTGTTCATTTGGGTTCTGGTTAGGTGCGCTCTGTGCACCACTTTGAACTACTTGAGGCTGAGCCTTGTGCAGGAGGATGGGGTGTTGGCCTTGGTCAGTGCTTCGCTCCAGAGTCCCCAACCCACTTCTATCCCCAATTTGTCTCCCCATTTCTGCCTGGCCTCGTCCAATGGCATTCGAGCCCTGTCCAGTAGTTGTCCATACATTTTCCCACAGTTTCCCTCTTCCTTTCTGTCCATGTTTATCAGGCTGTCTATTAGTGTGGGCTCAGGGGCCCTGGGGTATCCTTCTGTCTCCTTGCAAAGAAAGTGCTTTACTTGTAGGTGCCTAAGTTCCTGTCCTGTCTGCAGTTCCAGTTCGTCCATCAGTTCTCCCAGTGCCGCTGTGTTTGCAGCCTTTTGATCAGAAGTTACTTTCATAGGCTTCAGCCTTTTAAAAAGCCACGCAGAGAGTTGAGATATCTGTGGAACTTCCATGGGCTATCTTGAAGCATGTTAATCACCAGAGGTAGAGAGAAGCTTGACCTGCCATGTGCTGTCTTTCAGGTCTAAGCAGAGAAAACTGAAAGCCAAAATGGAACCTGCCTTTTTGTCCCAGAATGTTCTGAAAGGCTCTATCAATCCCAATCGAGAATAGAAGTAGTCCCGGAATTTAAAAGAGGGGATTAGCTGCTAGCTAAGTCCATCAAAAAGACATCATGGGCCATGCCACGGACCATACTGAATCAAGAGGTTTGCCCGACCAGCCTAAATAGCAGCCAGCAGTGACCGGTGTTTCAGCAAAACGCAGAGAGGGATTAAAAAGGGAGCGGCACGTGGCACAATGGTTAGGACTGGGACTGCAGTGCTGAGGACCCGGGTTTGAATCCCGGACCTGGGTCACTGTCCGTGTGGAGTTTGCACATTCTCCCCGTGTTTGCGTGGGTTTCACCCCCACAACCCAAAGATATGCAGGTTAGGTGGATTGGCCACGCTAAATTGCCCTTAATTGGGAAAAAATATAATTGGGTACTCTAAATTTATATAAAAGGACACAAGGATTAGACGCGTAGTTACAAGAACACCCTCACGCTGGTTTCCGATAATGGTACTGCCTTCCAAAACTTCATGCTACCCAATGACAACAAAGATACCAGAACAGCACCTTAACACTCATCATCAAATGGGCGGGTGAAACGGGCGGTGGGGGCTTTTAAAAGTGGCATGAAGAAACAAATGGCGACATCCATAGAGACCAGATTGGCATGGTTTTTATTCGACTATAGGACCACTCCTCACACAAAAACAGGAATTACCCTAGCAGAACTATTAACGGGATGGTGGCTTCATACGAGATTAAGACGACTATTCCCAAACCTGGTGGGGAGAGTGGAGTCCCAATAACAGAACCAGAAAAGAAACTACAAGCCTGGAAGAACAGATAGAACATTTGAAACGGGCGATCAGGTTTACGTGAGGAACTTTGGAGATCGTCCCAGCTGGGTCCCTGGAGTCATAATAGAGAAAAAGGGGTCATCGGGATAGACAGTGAAGGTCAGAAAGAAACACCTGGACCACCTTAGGAGCAGGGGTTCACCCCCAAGCAAGGTTCGTTATCGACCATGGAGATGGCCGCCGGCAGTACCATCAAAACTGCTCTAAGGCGACCCAACACCTGACCCTCTGGATAACGGGGGCACTAACTCTGAGATGGAAGCAGAAGAAGCTGGTGCCCTGAATGAAGTGGACCATGAAAAGGAACCCGCATCAGTAACTCTTCAGCACTCCCTCCGGAAACAAAGGTCCCCAATTTGATTGCACCACCAGATCCGGTCCCACCCTCGACTGACCTCAGGCCAATCGGCAGATAGCACTTTTTCGCAGTGGAGGTACTGGGAAGAAATGAACTCCAGGGTTATTTAAAAAAATATATTCATTGAACATTTTTTGAATACGTTAATACAAAAATACAAGAGGAGAAGGCGCCACTGGAAGGGATCAAGGCAAAGTGGGAGGAAGAGTTGGGAGAGGGTATGGAGGAGGGGTTCTGGTGTGAGGTGCTCTGGAGGGTGAATGCCTCCACCTCGTGTACGAGGTTGGGGCTGATACAGCTGAAGGTGGTGCATAGAGCACACCTCACGAGGGCCAGGATGAGCCGATTCTTTGAGGGGTAGAAGATGTGTGTGAACGTTGCGGAGGGGGGCCCGCAAATCACGTTCATACGTTTTGGTCCTGCCCAAAGCTGGAGGATTACTGGAAGGAGGTTTTTAGGGTAATCTCTAAAGTGGTGCATGTGAAACTGGACCCGGGCCTTCGGGAGGCCATATTCGGGGTGTCGGACCAGCCGGGGTTGGAAACGGGTGCGGAGGCAGATATCGTAGCCTTCGCCTCGTTGATCGCCCGAAGGCGGATCCTGCTGGGATGGAGAGCAACCACTCTGTTGCGTTATGTAATTTGGAATAACACAAGCTGCCACTTGATGCAGTTTTTAGTAAAAGATGTTACAGACTTTGAAGTGAGTTCAATGTGTTTTATTGAACTATTAGCACAATTCTCAATGAGTTTGACTCTCTGCTAATCTAAATGTAGTAACTCAGTCTAACTGAACCAGCCTTGCTCTAAGCCACATGCTGGGGAGTGATGCTGAAGATACACCCTGTCTCACTCTGTAGATGTTGGTCTGTGGAAAGAGGCGGGGTGTGAGTGCCTCATCCCTTTTTTAGTGAGATACCACCCCTGAATGTCCTAACTGCTCATTGGTCGTGTCCTATTCATTAGCTGCATGTTTGCCTATCATGACATTGACCTGTCTGGGATCTCGCAGACCTTGGTGCACAGGTACGTCTGCGCCATCTTGGAAGCCCCATATGCCCACTCACACAATATATCAGCTTCAATGTGGACCTAGCCCAAAAAGATATCCAGACAGTGAGGTTCGCTGCCATCTCTAGAATGTCCCAGGTTCAGGGGGTGATTGACGCATGTCACCCTACGAGACCAGCGCAGGAGGGGGTGGTCTTCACAAACTGAAAGGGGTTCCACTTCATGAACATGCAGCTAGTGTGTGACCACAAGATGCACAAAATGCATATCTGCGTTGATATCCAGGCAAGGTGCACGCCGTCTTCATCATGGCACACTTAATGGTTCCTGACACCTTCGAAGCGCATTCCCAGATGAGGGGTTGGCTCCTGGGCAACAGGGTTCATCCGCTGTGGTCATGGTTGATGACGTCTGTCCGGAGGCCACAGACCGACGTGGAGACCCGCTGCAACGACACCCTAGCTGCGACTAGAGGCGTAATCGAGTTGTGCATCAGCGTCCTGTTGCGGTTCTGGTGCCGAGAGGGGCTGGAGGGGTCCTCCAGTATGGCTCTCGGATAGTCGACCGCATCATGGTGCCTTGCTGCATCCTCCACAGCATTGAGCAGCAGGGAGGCGATGTGCTGGAGGAGGGGGATGAACGCCAGGCCTCGTCCAACAAGGAGGATAGGGGGAGGGGGAGGATGGGCACGGCATGGGGCCCGGGCAGACACAGGAGGACGCACAATATGTGAGCCATGGCCGGCGTGCACGGGACGCTTTAATTGGCTCCAGGTTTGCCGACTAGGGGGCCTGGCCGACGGCCGCATTAACATCACACCCCATCCCCACAACCCCCCCCTCACTCCCATCCTGGCTACTCCCTCCCATGGCCACCCTCCCTTCAACAACCAACCCCCCATCGCCCTCTCCGCCAGTACCTGTAACCCCCTCCATGATTCCTAACTGCCTCACTATGGGATGCAACCCTGGGTTGGCAGAAACAGCGGGTCTGGATCATGGGATGGAGAATGATGACAACTCGCTCTGATACTCTTCATCGTTTGAAAACGTCTGACCCCTGCCCATGGTAGCACTTTCCTCCATCCATCTGGCTGGGCAAGCTGGTCATTCCATCACATGGTCCCACTGAACCTTTGGCGTGGTGGAGGTGGGAACGCGGCCATCCCTCACATCATTCTGACAGAGCACTAAGGAAGGTTGAAACATTTGTGAACAGGTCTTTATTGTGAACAGGTGAACATGTTTCTGCAGGTTTGCGCCCTAACCCCTATCCTGTGTGCTGCTCCTGCATCAAATTCTTTTTTTTAAAATTTAGAGTACCCAATTATTTTTTCCAATTGAGGGGCAATTTAGCATGGCCAATCCACCTATCCTGCACATCGTTTGAGTTGTGGGGGTGAAACCCACGCAGACACGGGGAGAATATGCAAACTCCACATGGACCCAGGGACCCAGGGCCGGGATTCGAACCCGGGTCCTCAGTGCCATAGGCAGCAATGCTAACCACTGCGGCACCGTGCTGCCCGTCTCCTGTATCAAATTAATTGGTGTCTAACTTTCTGGTCCTATGGGCCCTAACGCTAGGTCTAGGTGAATCCCTAGGCAGTACATTGGGGGTTGGAGGTGGTCTGCTACAGTTCCCACGCTGTGACCTGGGTCCCCTTGGTGGGCCCAGCAGTTTCTCAGGTGGCATGGAGCCACTCTGTTCTGCCTGCTGCCAATCGGATGCGCCAGGGAGAGGAGGGAGGGAGTCTGTGGTGCTGTAGTGTTCCGGCACCTCCACTGCAGAGTCACCAGCACGGGCCCTATCGAAGTTCCTGGTGGCCCCTGGGCTACTACTTGGGCTGGTGGTTCAGCCAGAGTGAACTCCGGGGCTCCCCCGGTACCTGCCGCTGCCAGTCGTGGAGGCCCACTCTCGTCTCGACCAGGGTCTCAATGTCCGCAGCCATGACCTGTCGTGACTGTGCCAAGCTCTGGAGCGCTGCTGCAACGTCCAAATGGGCCTGGTACATAGCTGCCTGTCATAGGGCGGCCCTGTCCTGTGCCACAGTCCGGCACCAGGCCTTGGACCATTCTCATCCATGGCCGATAACTTCGCCCCCAAGGCGTCCAAACGGATGCCACCCATGCGGTATTGGCCTGGGTGGCACACATGGTCGGCTCCACCTCCTGCCCCTGCACGTGGTTGGACTTTTCCATCCAACTGCACCTGCAAACACTGGATGGTTTCTGACAACCCCTGATGTAGTCCCTGGCTCTGTGTCTGTATCTCCAGCATCGATGGACCACCCTTTCCAGAAGCCCGAGACCCGTCTGGACGGCAGCTTGTCCCTGGTGATGGGCCCCGTCCGCCCCCTTAGGGGTTCCAACCTTCATCTGATGTACTACTGCATGCATGTGGTGCACCGGAGCATCTTCATTAAAGTGTCCAACTGAGATGTCTCTGGGATGGTGGAGAGTGTTGGACACAGCTGTGACAGAAATTAGGGCAGCACGGTAGCATTGTGGATAGCACAATGGCTTCACAGCTCCAGGGTCCCAGGTTCGATTCCAGTTTGGGTCACTGTCTGTGCGGAGTCTGCACATCCTCCCCCTGTGTGCATGGGTTTCCTCCGGGTGCTCCCGTTTCCTCCCACAGTCCAAAGATGTGCAGGTTAGGGGGATTGGCCATGATAAATTGCCCTTAGTGTCCAAAATTGTCCTTAGTGTTGGGTGGGGTTACTGGGTTATTGGGATAGGGTGGAGGTGTTGACCTTGGGTAGGGTGCTCTTTCCAAGAGCCGGTGCAGACTCGATGGGCCGAATGGCCTCCTTCTGCACTGTAAATTCTATTAAAAATTCTGTGTTTTCCACGGACTGGTGCTCAGGGATGTTGCGGGCTGGAGTTTGTGGGCTGGCATCGCTGTCCAGTGTTGCCTCATCGCTTGACATGCCATGGGGTTGTGCCGGGGGACACCAGAAGGGCCCACCTAGTCGCCAGGTGATACTGCCAAGGCCCAGAAATGAAGCAGAGTTCCGGTTAATAGCAGAGTCGTTATCAGCACTGCTGGCACCGGGAAATACCCGGCTGAATGCGCCCGGTAAAGGACTCTCTTTCATTTCCTTTAAATCATGTCCTATACACAATCCCTGAACTCCTTTAGACTTGCGCTTTCCAAAACAACATCCAAATGTAAGTAAATCTATAAGTCAAATCTAGCTTATAATTAGCACACAATAGAGTGCTGATAGTGAAGTCCAGGAAACATATTTTCCTGGTCCGGTGATGATATTGAAACTGCCTTCATGAAGGTTACTGCATGATCTTGCTCTAAGACGTAGATGCTGGCCTAGGTTCCTGGCTGTTAGATTTCAAACTCACCCCTCTGGCTGTTCGGTGCAAACTGCTTCTGCTTCTGAGGGTGCTGTTATGTTCTTGTATAGAGGTGACGTATTAAAGAACATCTAGTTCAAGATTAGTCAATTTTATTATAGTACAATAAACTGTAGGTAGGAAACTAATGTTATCAAACTGGAACTAACATAAACACGACTGACCGCAATGGTTTCTCCTCCAGACTCCCTCCAGGCTGCAGTGACATGTGCTATTACATGCCTGTCACCTACTGGTCGGAGGCTATACATATTTACACATACACCCGGTTCTGCATATCACTGCATCCCCTTTCCTTGAGATTTTAAAGAAAACATATAATACATTATTTCAGTAAATATTACATATGATATGCATAACAATGTATTTTACATCATATACTGTTTTATGTCCATTCACAGATCCAACCGTTCCGGTTTCTTTCTGTTTCTATTGATTGTGTCAACTTTGGTAAATCTGGTGAATCTGTGTGATAGTTCTGAACATCTGTAGGTACACCTACTATGATTGTGTCATTGTTCTGAATATCATTCTGTACATTTATACATTGACATTTAACTTGTTCACTGTTTGTGTCTGTTTCGATGAATGAGTAAACTTTCACATACATCCTCTCCTTGAGGGCAACACAGTGGCGCAGTGGTTAGCACTGCTGCCTCATGGCGCTGAGGACCTGGGTTTGATCCTGGCCCTGGATCACTGTCCATGTGGAGTTTGCACAATCTCACAGTGTCTGCATGGGTTTCACCCCCACGACCTAAAGATGTGCAGGTTAGGTGGATTGGCCACGCTAAATTGCCCCTTAATTAGAAAAAAATAATGGGGTACTTTAAATTTAAAGAAAACAAAAAAATCCTCACCTTGCTGTTCAGCAACAGCTTGTTTCACTTTTTTTTAATAAATTTAGATTATCCAATTATTTTTTCCAATTAAGGGGCAATTTAGTGTGGCCAATCCACCTACCCTGCACATTTTTAGGTTGTGGGGGGCGAAACCCACGCAGACACGGGGAGAATGTGCAAACTCCACACGGACAGTGACCCAGAGCCGGGGTTGAACCTGGGACCTCAGCGCCGTGAGGCAGATGTGCTAACCACTAAGCCACCGTGCTGCCCTTGTTTCACTTTTAAGAGTACTCGTCTATTGCTCTTAAAACCTGTCCTTGCTCAGTTATCACAGTATAGGACATTGGACCTGTTTTCTGCAATACCTTAGCACATTTTGACTAGCCATCAGAATGCTCCGCTCTCACCATGTCATTTGGTTTCAATGGTTTCAGACTCCTAGTAGACTTGTCATAATATTCCTTTTGTTTCTTCTTCTGAGATTCCATTTGATCTCTTATCTGCTCATTCAGCCTTTGCATGGTATGGCATGGCAGAGTTGTTCGTAAATTTTGATTCGTCAACACAATGGCGATAAACCACAACTTAATGGTGATGTTCGAAAGCTTAGCAGTGCTAAATATGGATCATCTTTACATTCCATAGCTGCCTTCAGTAATTGCTTGACTACCTGAACTCATTTTTCTGCTTTGCCATTTGATTGCGGGTATAATGGACTTGACATTACATGCTTAAAATTATATTGCCATGCAAATTCCTGCCATTCTTTACTGTTGAAGCGTGGTCCATTATCACTCATTACTACCTCAGGTATTCCATGTCGTGCAAACCTTGCTTTAGTATGCATGATTACACAATTTGCTGATGAGCTAGATAATTGTGCTACCCCTGGATAATTTGAGTAATAATCTACCAAGAGCAAATGTTCTTTACCATGAAGGTAGAATAAGTCTATCCCAATCTTTTGCCAAGGAACTGACACAATTTCACCTATTTTCATTGGTTCCTTTGCTTGTCGAAATTGATATTGTTGACAAACGGTACACTTTACCACCATGTTCTTTATGTCTTTGTTTATTCCCGGCCAGTATACAGTATCTCGTGCTCTTCGCTTGCATTTCTCGATTCCAAGGTGACCCTCATGAATCTTTTGTCGCATTTCCTTGCGCAGAGACTGTGAAATTATGATTCTCTCTTGCCTCAGTTACAAACCATTTGCTACACTTATCTCTGATCGTATGCGATGATATTTAGAACATGAAGCTATCGGCCATCCATTGCTGAGATTATGTATCACCATTTGTAATACCTCATCCTTCTCTGTTTCTTCAATAATCAGTTTTGACTTTGCATCCAACACTGGTGATGTTTCCGTAATCATATCTACATGAACCTGCACACCCTCTCCTATGGAATTGTCATCTTGTTCTGTTGTGGCTCTAGACAACGCAGCCACTACCACAATGTGCGTGCCAGGTGTATAGATTAATTCAGTCATTTCTCTGAAGTTTCAGGGTGGCATGTGGTGCAGTGGATAGCACTGGGACTCCGGCGCTGAGGACCCGGGTTTGAATCCCGGCCCTGGGTCACTGTCTGTGTGGAGTTTGCACATTCTCCCCATGTCTGTGTGGGTTTCACCCCCACAACCCAAAGATGTGCAGGTTAGGTGGATTGGCCATGCTAAATTGCTACTTAATTGGGAAAAAAATAATTAGGAACTCTAAATTTAAAAAAAAATTCTCTGAAGTTTCATCATTTGAAGTTGAATGCGAGAGGACATCTCACTGAGATTCTTCTTGACTATTGCAACCAATGGTCTGTGATCTGTCTCGACAATGAGTGTAGGTAGATCATGTATGTAGCTATGGAATTTCTCCCAACCATTCACCCGGCCTAAACACTCTTTTAACAACACAACCACATTCAGATTCTGTCATAGATCTTGAAGCATATGCTACTGGTTTCCAATCACTACCATTTTCCTGTTGCAGCAATACTGCACCTAGATCATACTTCACTGCATCTGTTGAAATCTTGGTATTTTTTGTTGGATCGAAAAATGTTAATACTGGTGTGGTCGTTAGAGCTTTCTTTAGACTTATCCATTCTTGCTCATGCTGTTCAGTCCAAGCAAAGTTGTTCACTTCCTTCAGGACATCTCTAAGACATGCTGTCTTCGCTGAACTTTCCAATGAAATTCATCATGGCCCGTACTCTTAGCACAGGCTGTTTATCTATAGGTCGAGGCATATTTATGATGGTTTGTATCTTCATGGTATCAGGTTCTCTTCCTTCAGCAGATTATATGTCGCCCAGGAACGTTATTTCCTTTACACCAAACTGACATTTGGCCGTGCTGAGTCATAGCCCATTTCTTCTGATATTCTGTAATACCCCAATTAGCCTGTCATTGTGTTCCTCTTGGGTGGAACCAAAAAAATGATGATGTCCTCGACGTATACTCAAACATACAATACTATAACACTGGTCTGTGGTATATTTCTGACGCTGAGATTATGCCTAAGGGCATACGAAGAAAGCAATATCTGCTAAATGGAGTATGGAACAGATGGCTGGCAAAGGGAATCGGAGTGGACCCTGGAATCAGTTGTCGAGTCATAGTTACATGACTGCGCGAGGATGCAGAGATGGGTCAAAAAGAATTGGAAAGGTTCATCCTTATCCTGAAGCCTCTGCTGGAAAATGTACCGTTCAAAGCTCTCATTCACCTCAATGTCGCAGTGGCTGTCGAACTTCAGCAGGACTGTTTTAAATTTTGTCTTGTCTTCACCTTCAGCGAATGTAAGGGAGTTGTAGATGTGCATGACGTGGTCCCCGGCTGTGGAGAGGAATAGTGTGATCTTCCTGGCGTTCGATGCGGCCTCGAGGTAGAGTTGGAACTTTTGTTTGAAGATCTTCCAATTTGCACCGAGGTTGCCGGTGATGAGGAGCTGTGGAGGAGGGCGGACGTTTTCCATGTCACTGGATGGCTGTTTGCTGGTCAATGCTGATTCACTCAAGGTAGGTCCGTCAAATTTCAGCATCACTCACTGGTACCATGATGTGTTGGGCAGGCTGGGTTAATGTGAACTGCACTTGATGCAGTGTAGCGAGAGACAGACTTCCAACACTTGATAAGATGCAACACAATTTTATTCAACGTCTAAACTATTATACACGTTCAACTGTGGGTTGACACTATGCTGACTTAACTGGAGACCTGATACTAGCCTGACCAGACTTACTAGCTACCACATGGTGTTTGCACTAGCTAGCTCACAAACTCTGACTGTCTCAGAGGCTGGATCCCGAGAGCGCGGGAAAACTGGTGTCCTCTGGCTTTATAGTGGTAGTGTCCTGTCTGGTGATTGGCTGTTCTGTTCTGTGTGCTTACTGGGGTCATCCTGTGTGTCAATCACTGCCTGTCTGCACTCCATTATATACATAGATGTATATTATGACAGTAAGTACTGAATGTAACTAGCTTGAGCTACCAGAATCCTAGCGAAGCATCAAGTTTTCTGAAATATTTTGCCCCAGACATCTCACTTGTGATCTCCTCCCTTTTAGGTATTAGACAGTGCTCCTTTTTTATATTTGCATTTAAATCTTTGGGATCCATACATATTCGAAGATCATTGTTTCTTTTTTTTTTCAACACACCATCTAATTGACCCAATCTGTCGGCTCTTCAATCTTTTTTAGAACACCAAGATGTGTCATCCTGTCTAATTCAGCCTTTAGACGGTTATGTAATGGTTCTGGAACTCTTCTTGAAGCATGTATCACTGGTTGAGCACCATTTTTTTAATTGAATCTTTTAAGTAAAAGGTAAAACACCAAAACCCTGGAATATTTCTGGCAATGCCTGCATAATAGACCCCACTGATCCACTGTGTGTGCTCAGTGCACAGTCAGTGCTATAAACCAACTTTACCAGTTCTAGGGCTTCACACGCTTCATCACCTAATAACAACTCATGATCTTCAGCTACTGTCGAGAATTTTAATTTGTGCACTTTATTTTTAACTTGTACATCTAATTCACACATTCCCAATGTGTCAATTTTCTGACCATTATGGTCCTTCAACAAGACTGGTTTATTCAATATTCTCAGTTTAATTGCATAGTGTTGATATCACTGATGCTTATGAGGTTTGCTTTTGCTCCTGTATTTGGGCAGCATGGTAGCATAGTGGTTAACACAGGTGCTTCACAGCTCCAGGTTCGATTCCCGGCTTGGGTCACTGTCTGTGTGGAGTCTGCACATTCTCCCCGTGTGTGTGTGGGTTTCCTCCAGGTGCTCTGGTTTCCTCCCACAGTCCAAAGATGTGCTGGTTAGGTGGATTTGCTCTGCTACATTGCCCTTAGTGCCCAAAAAGGTTAATTAGGGATACTGGGTTAAGGGGATGGGGTGGAGGAGGTGTGTGCTTGAGTGGGGTGCTCTTTCCAAGGGCCGGTGCAGACTCGATGGGCCAAATGGCCTCCTTCTGCACTGTAAATTCTATGACTAACTTCACAGTGATAAGCAATCAATTTATCAACAAAGAAACTGTCCATTTGTCCTTTGTAACTGTTGCATTATCATTTTTATCGCTCTTTGTTCTTGTAGACGCCATTTTATTACTTTTGGCTGTGTTTGTCCTGTCTTCATCCGAGACTACATCAATAAAAAATGTGCCTTCCAAATTGATTTTTTAAAAATAAATTTAGAGTAGCCACATGCCACCCTGCCTTCCAAATTAATGTCATCAATTGTATTCATTGGCTTCCCTGCATTAACTTTTTTTTGCTTGTGGAACACTGTTTCAAAAAATGATGTTTTCCTTTGCACTTTGTGCATATTTTGCCATAAGCTGGATATTACCTCGGTAGGTGCCTGCTTCCACATCTTTTTTATGAAATGGCTGCTTCTGCTGAACGTTTAAAATGGCCGCTGCCATGGCAGGATTCGAACCCGGGTTTCCAGAGCATGATTCTAGGTCTCTGGATTACTAGTCCAGGGATAATACCATTACGCCATTGCCGCCCCAACAAATGCTTCAGAATATCTATGGCGTCAGCAGCGCTCCCAATTTCATTATTCGACGTGCTGATATGTTGTGCAGCTAGGTCGCTAGCGTGACAAATCTTAATCGCGTCTTCTAACTCATCATCATTTACTCCAAAGACAATTTGATCCAAATCATTGAGGATTTTAAAGTCGCAAAGTTACATGTTTGTGCTTTTAACTTGAGGTTGGTAAGCAAGCTATGAAAGGACTCACCCGTCTTCTGCGTGTGTGCTCTAGACATATATCGCTAAAAAGCTTCAATTTTTTCGGCATGCAATGTTCAGCAAATTTCTTTGTGACGGCATCAAAACTTTTACTATCGTCCTCTTGTTCATATACGAAGGTGTTACAAATCTCAATCGCCTGTGAGCCTGCTACCATTAGCAACCATTTCATCTGGCTGCGCCTGGAGTCCTAGAGCTGCTACTTACTATGTAAACTGTTGTTTATATGAGCGCCAATTACCATCATCATTACCGATTACTCAAAGTTTTAAAAAAAATTTAGAGTACCCAATTATTTTTTCCAATTAAGGGGCAATTTAGCATGGCCAATCCACCTATCCTGCACATCTTTTGGGTTGTCGATTATTCAAAGTTGTTCAGAAGTTTTTAAACTTTTCATTTTCTTCTTGCACTTGTTTTGCGTTTTCAGGGATCACCTTCAAGGTTCCACGTTTTCCCTGTAGCACCGTTTCACCAAATTTGAAAACTGTTTCCTTCAAATCTTCACACTTCTGATCATTTAGTTTCTGATTGCTGAGTCAGCGTATTAAAGAATATCTAGTTCAAGACTAGTCAATTTTATTATAGTATAATAACCTGTGGAACGGAAACTAATGCTATCAAACTGGAACTAATACAAACACGACTGACCATGATGGTTTCTCCTCCAGGCTACAGTGCCATGTGCTATTACTTGCCTGACACCTACTGGTTGGAGGTTATACATATATATATATATAGTGACACATACACTTGTTTATGCATATCACTTCAGGTGCTGGCAACTTTGTCCGGACACCTGCCTCCCATTACTTTTAAAATCACATTGCATCATGCCTTGTTACATTTGTTTTACTGCTGTTAGGCAGCTTCCTATCTGTTGCTGGGAAAATCCAAGCACGTCCCCATCTTCTTAAAAAATGAAATGTCTTAATTTGAAAGATGTTTCATTTCGTAACCCTTTTCTTCTTAGTTCTATCTTATTCAACATGACAAAATTCAAGACCCTGATTTAACTAGCAGGCTTCAACTATGCACAGTTCCAAATATGGTCTTGCATGGGAGAGTTCCATACAGGCTTCCTGTTCTGTCCTGCGCTCTGCACTGACCAGGGATTACGGGTGGGATTCTCTGATCCTGAGGCTAAATGTTGACGCCGTCGGAAACGCCGTTGCGTTTCTCAACAGCGTCAACACGGCCCCAGGGTCAGCAATTCTGGCCCCTACAGGGGGCCAGGAGGGTGCTGGAGCAGTTCACGCCGCTCCAGCTGCTGATCTGGCCGTGGAATAGGCGCCAGAGGATGCGCGCATGCGCAATGGGTCCGGCGCGAACCCGCGCATGCGCAGTCCCACCGGCGTGATTTCCGCGCATGTACGGTGTCTCCCTTGTCCGTGCCGGCCCCGACGCAACATGGCGCAGAATCACGTGCTGGCATCGGGGTGGCGTGATCCGCGCTGGTCACGGGGATTCTCCGGTCCTGTCCCGGGCTGAGAGAATCCCGCCCAACAAACTTTACTCTGCAGACGGTGTCACTCTCCAACCCTCTGTTTATCCTTTTCCCTGTCAAGAACCTTATTCTACAATGCACGCAGTTCCCATCATCACAATAAAACATAGTTTTATGTCTTGACAGCTCATTCACAAACTCAGTCTGTCACTTGAAGAGTCACAAAACGGACATCTCTTGGTGTGTCAATCGGACTGGCTTCACGTGTTCTCCAATGTCTAATTTCATTTTTCTCTGTTTAGGTTTGATAACCCCAACTGGCCAACCATTTATTCTCCAGCACAGTGATTTTGTGTGTCCCAGTTTGGTACAGTGAAAACACCTAACCTTTTTTATATCTCTCACCCCTCCAACAGGTTCTGTTTTATTTTGAGGTGAAGCCTCCTTGGAGTTTCCAATCACTCCCTCTCTTGCTGGCTTGTCTGCTCTCACACCTTCCTAGTTTCTAACTTTCTCCGATTTCAAATTGGATCTAAAGAAAGACTTTGGTCTATGAAGCAGCTCATTGCCGTCCATAAGTTCTGCGGCTTGTCTGGCAGTTCTAACTCTGTGGGTGGAATTCTCTGATAATGGGGCTATGTCCCCACGCCCGCGAGAAAACGGGCACAAATCACTCTGGACTTACCTGGAGTAACTCTAGGGTTCATCTGTGATTTGTAGGGGGCTAGCAGGGCCGCAGAGTAGTCATCGCATCTCCGGCTGCTGATATGGGGCCCTGCACTTACGGCTGGAGGTCCGCGCATGTGCGCGGCGGCAGTCCCGCTCAACATGGCTGACCCACACAGCGGACCGGTCCCAAGAACATAGGCATCCCCGAGATCATGCGCGCCGGCCGTTCGGTTGCCCCTGATCTCGGGACTGACCATCTTGGAATCCCCCCGCAGGGTGGCTGCGGACTCAGTCCGCAGCCGCCACTCCGGGTGCCCACCAGGTGGAACCATGAGTGAACCACTCAGGCGATAACTTGGCCAGTTGCCGGCGGAGAATCGCCGCAGGGGCCTCTTTCAATGGCCCCCGACTGGCGCCCCGTCAATCACGCGTGCGCGATTGGCGGCAGCTCTCCGTTCCCTGGAGAATCGCGGGAGCGGCGTCGGATCCGATCGCCGGATCTGATGCTCATTCTCCGCTCCCGCGCCGAGTGCAATTGCGGCACGGAGGCTCGGAGAATCCCGGCCTTTGTTCCTCAACATGAGTTCTAATCATGAAGGGCAATGAATCTTTAAATCTTCCAACAGAATGATCTCTCTAAAGACATCATAGATATCTTCTATTTTTAATGCTCACACCCACCCATCAAAATAACTTCGAATTCAATGCAAGTCTGTCCAGACTGTTTTCGTGCAGCTTAAAGCTTTTCATAGAATTCATAGATCATAAAATTTACAGTGCAGAAGGAGGCCATTCAGCCCATCGAGTCTGCACCGGCTCTTGGAACGAGCACCCTACACAAGGTCCACGCCTCCACCCTATCCCCATAACCCAGTAACCCACCCAACACTAAGGGCAATTTTGTACACTAAGGGCAATTTATCATGGCCAATCCACCTAACCTGCACATCTTTGGACTGTGGGAGGAAACCGGAGCACCCGGAGGAAACCCACGCACACACGGGGAGAATGTGCAGACTCCGCACAGACAGTGACCCAAGCCGGGAATCGAACCTGGGACCCTGGAGCTGTGAAGCAATTATGCTAACCACCATGCTACCGTGCTCCTTTTCTCTGTAAGCCTCTGATACCAGCCCAGAAGCACCTAATATAGCTTTCTTCATTACCCCGTAATCCCCACATCTTTCCTCTGACAAGGACGTATGGACTTCATTAGCCCCACCTTCATCTTTAGTCTGTAAGAGTAGGGCCCAAATGTCTTGTGGCCATTTCAGCTGTTTAGTTATTTTCTCAAAAGCACAAAAACAATGTCTCGGCATCTCTTTCATCGAGCCTGTACATATCTGAACATCTCCCCACTAGTTTTCCATCTAGAACCACCTTCCTCTGCTGTCTGCTCCAATCTTTTGATTTCTGCTGCCTGTGCGCAAAGTTGGAAGTCTCTCTCTCTGTTTTTTTCTTCCTTTGCGGCTTGCTCCATTTCCCTTTCAAACTCCCTGTCTCTTTCCTCTTGTTCCTGTTGGAAAGCTCACTTTTTCTTTGCATCTCTAACTTCTCTCTGTAATTGACGTTTAGCTCATTCAATTGCCTCACTTTTCAAAATATTGGGTCTGCCTGACCCCGCCTGTATATTAAAATTGGTTGCTAGGTTTTCAATTACTTCAGCTTTCTCAGCCCCTGTAGATAATCCTAATTCCAATTTCTCTGCTAATTCCACCAATTTAGTTTTTGGTACACTTTTCAAATTGGCTAAGTTTATATTGTCTCCTTCCAAAAAAGATTGAGCTAGATCAAGAGCCTTCTTACTTTAAATAGCTTTCTCACTTGGTTCTACTTGTTATCTCTTTCGTTATGTTTGAAAAGTCAAAGATCCCCTTCACCCAAGGAGTTAAGCTTTTTAAGATCCTGGGCTTGAGCTCCCAATTTTTCTGTCATGAACCACGCTGATGGTATAAGAACATAAGAACTAGAAGCAGGAGTAGGCCATCTGGCCCTTCGAGCCTGCTCCGCCATTCAATGAGATCATGGCTGATCTTTTGTGGACTCAGCTCCACTTTCCGGCCCGAACACCATAACCCTTAATCCCTTTATTCTTCAAAAAACTATCTATCTTTACCTTAAAAACATGTCATGAAGGAGCCTCAACTGCTTCACTGGGCAAGGAATTCCATAGATTCACAACCCTTTGGGTGAAGAAGTTCCTCCTAAACTCAGTCCTAAATCTACTTCCCCTTATTTTGAGGCTATGTCCCCTAGTTCTGCTGTCACCCGCCAGTGGAAACAACCTGCCCGCATCTATCCTATCTATTCCCTTCATAATTTTAAATGTTTCTATAAGATCCCCCCTCATCCTTCTAAATTCCAACGAGTACAGTCCCAGTCTACTCAACCTCTCCTCATAATCCAACCCCTTCAGCTCTGGGATTAACCTAGTGAATCTCCTCTGCACACCCTCCAGCGCCAGTATGTCCTTTCTCAAGTAAGGAGACCAAAACTGAACACAATACTCCAAGTGTGGCCGCACTAACACCTTATACAATTGCAACATAACCTCCCTAGTCTTAAACTCCATCCCTCTAGCAATGAAGGACAAAATTCCATTTGCCTTCTTAATCACCTGTTGCACTTGTAAACCAACCTTCTGTGACTCATGCACTAGCCACACCCAAGTCTCTCTGAACAGCGGCATGCTTTAATATTTTATCGTTTAAATAATAATCCCGTTTGCTGTTATTCCTACCAAAATGGATAACCTCACATTTGTCAATATTGTATTCCATCTGCCAGACCCTAGCCCATTCACTTAACCTATCCAAATCCCTCTGCAGACTTCCAGTATCCTCTGCACTTTTCGCTTTACCACTCATCTTAGTGTCATCTGCAAACTTGGACACATTGCCCTTGGTCCCCAACTCCAAATCATCTATGTGAGGGTTTCCCAACCTGGAGCACCGTTCGTGGGGGGGGGCGTGTAGTTCATTTTGTTTTTTGAATGATGTGAAGAGCCAGATGAAGCCCCCATGAGAATAACCAGTCATCGTGTCACAATTATTGACTATTTATTAAATTAAGTATACACAAACAGGACTACCATCCTCTAGGACAATTAAGTGTGAACGTAGCCCTAGTTACAAACTATGGGCGAAATTCTCCGACCCCACGCAGGGTCGGAGAATCGGCCGCCGGCGGCGTTATTCCCGCTCCCGCCGGGTTTTAAATCTCCGACCGGCCAAAAACCGGCGTTGTGCAAATCCCGCCGGCAGCCTCTGAGAACAGCTGGCGCCGGCGGGATTTCATTATATTTTAGTTTAATCAAATCTCCGGCCCGGATGGGCCGAAGTCCCGCCGACGTGGCCACGCGTCACGTCGGCGAAAAACAATGTACCTTTAAAACGGCGTCAACCATTGATGATGGTTGACGCCGTTCAGTGACCAATATCGAGTGCGGGGGGGAGGAGGACAGTACCGGCGTTTGTGGGGTGGTGGGGGGAGAGTACCGGCGTTTGGGAGGGGGGGGGGAGAGAGAGAGTCCCGGCGTTGGGGTCCCGGCGTGGGGGGGGGTCCCGGCGTTGAGAGAGAGGGGGGGCGGCGTTGGAGGGGGGTAGGGGTGGTGGGGGCGGCGTCAACACGCCGCTGCCCCCACCCTCCTCACCACCCCTACCCCCCTCCCCGAAGGCCGGTACCCACACACCCCCCCCTCCCTCTGAAGGCCAGTACCCACACACCCCCCCCCTCCCTCTGAAGGCCGGCCCCACACCCCCTCCCCACGCCGGTACCCACACACCCCCCCCCTCCCTCTGAAGGCCGTTACCCACATCCCCCCTCCTTCTGAAGGCCGGTACCCACACCCCCCTCCCTCTGAATGCCGGTACCCACACCCCCTCTCTCCCTCTGAACGCCGTACCCCACACCCCCCTCTCTCCCTCTGAAGGCCGGTACCCACACCACCCCTCCCCCTGAAGGCCGGTACCCACACCCCCCTCCCCCTGAAGGCCGGTACCCACACCCCCTCCCCCTGAAGGCCGGTACCCACACCCCCCTCCCTCTGAAGGCCGGTACCCACACCCCCCTCCCTCTGAAGGCCGGTACCCACAACCCCCTCCCTCTGAAGGCCGGTACCCACACCCCCCTCCCTCTGAAGGCCGGTACCCACACCCCCCTCCCTCTGAAGGCTGGTACCCACACACCCCCCCTTCCATCCTCCTCCCCTCCCCCCTTCCTCCTCCCCCTTCCCTCCTCGTCCCCCCCTTCCTTCCTCCTCGTCCCCCCCTTCCTTCCTCCTCGTCCCCCCTTCCTTCCTTCCTCCTCCTCCCCCCACCTTCCTTCCTCCTCCCCCCTTCCTTCCTCCTCCCCCACCTTCCTTCCTCCTCCTCCCCCCACCTTCCTTCCTCCTCCTCCCCCCCACCTTCCTCCACCTCCCCCCACCTTCCTTCCTCCTCCTCCCCCCCACCTTCCTTCCTCCTCCTCCCCCACCCTCTTTCCTCCCCCCCACCTTCCTTCCTCCTCCTCCCCCCCACCTTCCTTCCTCCTCCTCCCCCCCACCTTCCTTCCTCCTCCTCCCCCCCCACCTTCCTTCCTCCTCCCCCCCCACCTTCCTACCTCCTCCTCCCCCCCACCTTCCTTACTCCTCCCCCCCACCTTCCTCCTCCTCCCTCCCCATCCTTCCTCCTCCTCCCCCCCCACCTTCCTTCCTCCTCCTCCCCCCCCCCCACCTTCCTTCCTCCTCCTCCTCCCCCCACCTTCCTTCCTCCCCTTCCCCCCCACCTTCCTTCCTCCTCCCCCCCCCCACCTTCCTTCCTCCTCCTCTCCCCACGCCGGTACCCGTCCTCTCTCTCTCAACGCGCCACTTCTGCAGCGCATTAAAATGACACGTATCGCGTCGGTCCGATGCTGGCCCCTCCGGGAACGGAGATTAGCGGCCTAAAAGAAGGCCCCGACGCCGGAGTCATCTGCACCACTTTTGCTCGCCGGAAATCGGCGTCACGACGGTCCGCGGAGAATTTCGCCCCATATCTATGATCCCTGAATTCCTTAAGACTTCGCTTTTCCCAAACAATACCCAAATTTAAGTAAATCTGTAAATCAAATCCAGTTTATAATTACCACACAATACTGTGCGGGTAGTCAAATCTGGGAAACGTCTTTTCCTGGTCACCCTGCATGCCATGTTTTCCACCTTTGTATCCTGTTGAGGGCTTCAGGGTTCTGTCAGCTCAGCTCCGAAACAATTATGGAGTGGGTTTCTGCCCCATTGAGTCAATTAGATGAGGATCAGCATTTGGAAACCGTCTCACAGCTGATATCAGCCAGTTGATAGGAGAGATCTGCTGGTATTAGCTTGTTAAAGTGGAGGAACATGTTTTAAAGTTCTATGTGCAAGTAACTTCCGAACACATTCGGTATGATCTTGAGTTAGTAACTCTGTCAAAACACAGCACAGTGAGAGTTATTTCTATCATTATATTTATTATATAGAGGGCAGCACAGTGGCGCAGTGGTTAGCATTGCTGCCTCACGGCGCCGAGGTCCCAGGTTCAATCCCGGCTCTGGGTCACTGTCCGTGTGGAGTTTGCACATTCTCCGCGTGTTTGCGTGGGTTTCGCCCCCACAACCCAAAGATGTGCAGGGTAGGTGGATTGGCCACGCTAAATTGCCCCTTAATTGGAAAAAAATGAATTGGGTACTCTATATAATAAATATTTGTTTTTCTAAATTTAGAGGGTAGTAAATAACAAAGAAGGTAACGGTACACTGAGTGTTTTTTAATACTGTATGTCTTCTGTCAAACATTTGAACTCTTCCCAGCGATGGTCTTCAATTGTGGAGCTGAGGGAGATGACACTGCCACCTCCCCCCATCAGGTATGCCAAACACTTTTCTGAGATTTCTGCTGTGGGTTCCTGTCACAATATCCACTCATGTATATCATGAGATGCAGACAGGCAGTGATTGACACACAGGATAACCAATGTGTCATAATATACACCAGTATATCATGGTGCAGACACACACTGATGGACACACACAGGGACCAATCAACATGTACAAACACCGCAGCCAATCACCAGTTAGAATACACACACTACAAAGGCAGAGGGCACCATGGTTCCCGCTCATTCTGGGTGCTGCCTCTGATTGTAACAAGAACCTCATCTAGCCCAGCACAGGCTTACAACACGTGCTGAGAGAATCAACTGGATCGGACAAGGCTTAGGTCTCTAGTTTAAGTTAGCATAATTTAGACCCACAGTCATCGTGTGTTAGTTAGTTAGAAGTAGTTAATAAAATTGAGTTGACCCTTCATCAGTGTTGGAAGTGTCTGTTCATCTCTCAAGTCTACACTAGCCAACACTTCACAATGAACACACACGACACAGAACAACCAATCACCAGATAGGACACCACCACTATAAAGCCCACAGGGCATTAAGACTCTCCCTCTCTCAAAGGACACGGCTAAGGAGATAGTCACAGTGCACAAGCCAGTGAACATCATCACCATGTGACAGAGAGCTAGTCTGGTCAAGCCAGTAGGAGATTATCAGTTAGGTTAATAGAGTGTCAACCCACAGCAGATTATGTACAGCAATCAGCAGGTTCAATAAAACAACGTTGGACCATCTCCTGTGTCGGAAGCCTGTTTCTCGTTTCACTGCATCCAGTTGCAGTCGATGTTAGACGAACACAGATAACACATCAGTTCTTGGCAGTCTTTTGCTCCTTTGATGCACCTTATGTCAGAGTGTGTGAGAGTCATTCTCACTGATAACATGCACCACTCTTCCCACCTCTCCCTTCTTTGGTTTGCCTGCCATATTAAAAAATTGTTTGAATTGAGGCATCCAATTAGGCTACCCAACAGTCAACTCACCCAAGCCAAAAGCTGTACCACTTACCCGCTGCTACAGCCCCCCCCCCCCCCCCCCTCCCCGCGCCCACCCCCTCAGCTGCCGGTTAGCCATTCCTGTCTCAGAGAATGACTGCACTCTCAGCCCCCCACCTCCCTCTTGTGTAACAGAATTGCACAATTGACAGTCAGAACTTTAATGAGCTCACCCCACATTTCATGGTGGCTTAAACAGCTCCATGGAATTTTG
The DNA here is from genome assembly GCF_902713615.1 of Scyliorhinus canicula. NCBI lineage: Eukaryota > Metazoa > Chordata > Chondrichthyes > Carcharhiniformes > Scyliorhinidae > Scyliorhinus > Scyliorhinus canicula. The sequence continues at coordinate 78,613,493 of NC_052146.1, read as the reverse complement.
GGAATGTGAAACACAATAAGTAAGGAGACACTGTTTCCACACGGTTTCCAGAGGATACAGACTGAAGGTAATCGGTAAACGAACTCGAAATATTGTTTTTCCACAGCGAGTTATAGTGATCTAGAATGCGCTGCCTTGGGCAGCGATGGCCGAGCGAATAAGGGGATGGATCAAGGAGCCAGAAGCCTAGTTGGTGCGCGCGGAAGAGGCCTCCTGCAAGGGGACCTCCCTCCGGACCCTCGCCATGGCAGCACTCCCATCCCCACCAAAAAAACATTCCTGCAGCCCGGTGGTGATAGCCACCCTCCAATCCTGGAACCAACTGCGGCAGCAATTTGGCCTGACCAAAATGTCGGACAAAGCTCCCATCTGCAACAACCATAGGTTCACACCGGCGCTGACTGACTTCAAAAAGTGTGGACAGGACGGAGGGACACTTACAGTCAGGGACCTATACACTGATGGCAGGATTGCAACACTGGCAGAACTGACAGAGAAATTCCAGCTAGCCAGGGGGAACGAGCTCAGGTACCAGAACTCAAAAACTTCCTACGAAAGGACGTACCCACAACCGCCACAACAAACATTACTGGAAGAGTTACTGGACGCAAGCATCCTAGATAAAGGGAACTGTACCAACGTATATGACCGACTGGTAGAAGGGGCTGACACCGTACTGGACGCAACAAGAAAGAAATGGGAGGAAGATCTGGGGATTGAAATAGGGTGGGGACTCTGGAGCGAAGCACTGCATATGGTCAACTCCACCTCCACGTGCGCAAGGCTCAGCCTGACGCAACTAAAAGTGGTACATAGAGCCCACTTAACGAGAAACCGTATGAGTAGGTTCCTCCCGGAGGTGGAGGATAGATGCGAACGGTGCCAAGGAGACCCGGCCAACCACGCCCACATGTTCTGGTCTTGCCCCAGTCTTGCGGGGTACTGGGCAGCCTTCTTCGAGGCAATGTCCAAAGTGGTGAGGATGAGGGTGGAGCCATGCCCGAAAGTGACGGTCTTCGGGGTATCAGACCAGCCAGATCTATTCCTCGGGAGGAGGGCAGATGCCCTTGCCTTTGCCTCCCTGATTGTCCGCCGTAGAATCCTGTTCGGCTGGCTGTCAGCAGCACCACCCAAAGCTGCAGACTGGCTGTCCGACCTCTCAGAATCTCTTCAAATGGAGAAAATCTAATTCGCCATCCGAGGGTCAGACGACATCTTCCACAGAACGTGGGAGCCATTCACCCAACTGTTCCGGGACCTGTTTGCGGCCAACGAACAAACAGACGAATAGGTAGCCAAGAATCAGGGGGAAATAGCCAAGGCATGAGAGGGAGAGATAGACTGGGGGGGGGGAGACAGCTAAACCTAAAAGGAAAGAAAGGCGAACCACAGGAGAAGTGGAGGAGGGAAGGGGCAGAAGGGGGAGAGTGAGGAGATGGGGAACAATAGAGGGGAACCAGAGAGGTGGGAGGGGGGGGGGGGGGGAGGCAGGGGAATGATAGCCAGGTGGAGGGCACGGGAAACGATAATAAACTTGGCATCTACCGGGACAGAGAACAAGGAAAATCCAGGCAAAAGACGGGACAAACGGCTGGAGCGGAGATGAACGCGAGACGACAACGGCAGCGAAATCCATGCGGGAGAAGCAAGTGACAACACCAGCACCAGATCCATTCGCGTATTGCCCTCTGTAATTGTTTCTCCGGCACCTAAATGTACATCTACCTTCCCAGTCTCCTCCCCCCCCAAAAAAAGCAAACTGGATAAATTCTTAAAAATAAATAAATTTAGGACCGGGGGAAGGGCTGGGGATGGGATTAATTGGATAACTCGTTCAAGGCGTTGGAACAGACACAATGGACAGAATGGCCTCCTTCAATGGTGTGTGGTGCTATGATTATCCTCAGGCATTGTGGAAGCCTGATCTCAGCTACGACAGTACCTGGGTTCATATAGTCAACCTTCCCTGGGCTAGGGAGAGCCATGTAGTCATGATTCACACAGGGCAGGAGCCACTCCAGGAACCCGACACAGACTCGAATCAGGTCAGCAGATACAAGCCGAGTTCAAAAGACAATAACTAAATAACCAATTCCTCTGTAACCAGGGAACAACAGTCTGTGCGTAAGTGGATGTGGAAATATACAGGAGGTGAAGCAACTAATCCTCTTGTGAAATGGTAACGGAATTTGAGTACAGCTGGGTTTAATATGTAACCTGAGAGGGAGGAAAGAAAGGTAGGAGAAAGGAGAGAAGTAAGGAAAGGATTGAGGAGGGAAGCAGAAGGACAGGGGTAAGGAGGGAGGGGAAGAGGAGAAAGCCAAGTGGTAAGGGTGAGAGGGAAGGGGAGAAGGGAGGGGAGGGAGAGTAGAGAGAAGGGAAGGAGAGAGAAGGAGAGGGCGAGGAGAGGGGAACAGGAGGGATAAGAAGGGATGAGAGCAGGATGCAAGGAAGGAGATGGGAAAACAGAAATGAGGAGGAAGGGAAGAGAAAGGAAAGGAGGAAGAATGGGTAGGAGAATAGAGGTGAACAGGGGCTGAGGAGATGAGTCAAAGGGAAAGAGAGAAGGCCTCCAGTTAATTCCTCTGATGAGGGAGGACATGGCTACTCACAGCTTACCTCTACAGGAAGGTTTTGAAATAAAGATTAAACACAATAATGAGATCGAGCCAACCTATCGAAACTTACCAAGGATGAATATTATCCCTGCTGATTTGCTTCTGTCTCAATCAATCATTCAGGGATAAGGGTTCTTAAGTTGAGTGGCTCCAGTTGGGATTCTGGAGGGGTTGAAATTCCTCTGCATGTCTGTTCAAAAATGGATGCCCCATGTGAAAAATGGTCATTAACCGAGGTACTGGGAGATTCCTGGTGACTGTGGAACATGTACCCCAATCAGACTGTAACTGGCTCTTCAAAGGTCACAGCTCCTCGAGGTCACCCAGCACAGCCATCTCAATTAGCCTTAGTGGAAATTCAGCAGCCTCACAGCAAGCTGTATTCACGGAAGAACCCCCGGTCAGATAGGTAAACATGCAAGACAGGCTTCTAGTGCTTTGTCACAAGGATGATATGTAGCAATCACGTAAGAGTTTGTGAAATTAAGAATAGGGTTTGTTTGAAGTAAAAATGTTTTGTTTTGATATAATTGTTGTGATGAATGGTTACTGTACCCTTAACACCATGTAGGTGATGCCCTTTAAGACCAGGTTTGGAACCCTGGGGGACTCCGCCTCCGCCCACGAGGGAGCCGTATATAAGGTGATGCCCTGTAGGTGGCACTCAGTAAGCACACGTCTCGGTAACTGGCTAGTTCTCTGCTTATTAAAGCCTTCATTTACCATTCCACACTCTCGTGTCGTTATTGCGGGGACTACAATTGTTATTCGTCATAATCTCCGTGAACATGCCCAAACCACAGTTTGAAGGCATTACCGTGATGGATGTTGGGTGAGTGGGGGAAGGTTGATGCTCTGGGTAGTAAGGGGATTGTTCAGGGCAAACACTTCATGGCCCACAGCTCTGACCGCTCATTGAAGTGGTGAACTAGGCTCTTCCATCTCATCCAACTCCTCATCTTCCTACTCCAAAACTTCCTCCTTATGGATCGCCAAGGCTTCAAGCTCCTCCATGAACAGCAAGAATGCGGAATAGGCAGCAAAATATGATGATCCTTAATATATGCTCTGTGTTAAGTAAGCCCATTGAAGGGACTGTTATTTTGAGACACCAGATAGTTTGTTCAATCAGAACCCTTGTTGCTGCATTGCTCTCATTACATCACTGCTGTGTGTCTGCCCAGGTTCCTGACACGAGTTGGTGCGGGTGGAGCTATTGTACCCCAACAACCAGCTACTACCCAAAGATGTGGGTGGAACAGAGGAGACAGTGAGAATAGACACACAATGAAAACACCACAGGGTGAAAGGAACCGTTTTTTGACAAACTGTGCTGGTTGGTGACTGGGGCTAAGTGCTTGCACTCAATAGTGGCCTGCACCCTGCAGGAATCTAGCAATGTGGGTGTAATATCCCTTACGAGGCCCATGGGGATACACTAATCACGCTCCCTGTGGGACTAGTGAAATAAGAGCTTCACCGCTAACGGGTGGAGGCCCGCCCAGCTGGGGCTCGTTACCTTGCTCTATAAAAGCCGGCCCACACTGGAACCGGCATTCTGGTAGTCCTGAACGGCACTTATTGTGTGTCCGCCGCCGTAGCAGCCATTTTCTTTGACCTAAATAAACCTCCATTTACTTACCTTCTCAGGTCTCCTGGGCCTTCATACTGGTGATGAGGTAAAAAAAACAATGATTGTGATTCTGGAAGTCCCAGCCACATTGGAATACTCCAATGCAGGAAGGAGGATGGAGGAGTTTGGAAAATGCTGCTCTTTGGAAAATTAGAGGCCTTTGATGCAGACCTGGAGGTTGAGCCCAATATGCTGAGCGAATGTGGTATTTCTTCCAGGTGAATGGTATCAATGGAGGGAACCAATGGAAGGTAATCCTCCTGACTGCCTGCGGGGCCCTGACCTTCAGCATAATTAAAAGCCTAACTTACCCATCAGCCCAGACTCGAAGTCCATCAATGAACTCGTGGAGTTGGTGATGAATCATTGTGATCCAAAACCGTCAGTAATAATGCAAAGGTATTGGTTTAATAGACTCTGGGGCAGTTGGTGACAGACTTCCTGACACGGTTCCAAAGGCTGGCAAAACATTGTGAGTTCGGTTCATCCCTCTCCGAGATGTGACTTCGGTTCATCCCTCTCTGAGATGCTAAGGGACCGTATGGTCTGCTGAATCAACAATGTGGCAACCCAGAGGAAGCTATTGCCAGATCCAACATTAGACCTGAAAAATGCCATTGAACAAGCCCGATTACATGAGAACTCTGAGAAGGGGGTCCAGGAGCTCCAGGGTCCCATTGACTACATCATCCATAGCATGGGACAGCTCCCATACAGAAGTGCGATGCCCTCCCAGGTCAGTGCTTGCATGACCCGATCACCACCAAAATAGCAACCAAGTCACGTCTGGACTCAATGGTCAAAGGCCACCACTGACTAGCGGTGACACCGTCGCAGAGGACGGTGTTGAGTATCTGTAGCATTGCTATGCTTGCCGTCACAGAATACACGGTAGCCAAAGCTGCCAGTATCGACAAAGAACAGGTGACAAGGCCACCCAGAGCCAGGGCCTTGCACTGAGATGGACGATTTGAGGCAGATGAATTGCATCACAGCCCCCAATTCAGATAAGACTTCAAGTCAACGGTCACCCCCTGGTAATGGGACTGCCTTCTCCATCATCGGTCAACAAACCTTCCGCCGATTTCACATGGGCATCCTGTCCTTGGGTTTGCATGATACCACGGCCCGGCTGGTAACCTATACCAGGAAGCTGTTGAACATCGCAGGGACCACCGTGACCGCCGTTACCCATGGGCTGTCAGGCTACCACTGAGAGTGGTACAAGACTGGGACCCAATCTGTTGAGCTATGATTAGCCACAAACACTTCACCTGAATTGGAAGCAAATCTTCCACCTGCACGAGGTCAGTGGGAAATATCCGGAGTTTTCCATGAGGGTCGAGGAAAAATAAAAGGGGTCAGAGCGAAAATTTAGGTCGACCCAGAGGCCTCGCCCAAATACTTCAGAGCCCTATGTCTTACTCAAGAAGTTTGGAACCAAATTGTGACACTTGAAAAGTTTGGGATCATATGCCCTGTCCGATTTGCAGAGTGGGTGTTGAAACCGGATAAGTTGGTCTGCCTCTGTGGTGATTACAAATTGACATTGAACAATGCCTCACCTTGAACCATGTCTCATGCCATGTGTAAAGGATCTGTATACAAAGTTAGCCGGGGGCTACTCATTCACAAAGTTGGTCATGAGCCACCTGAACCTGCAACTGGAGCTTGACACAGAATCACGGAGGTACGTACCATCAATACCAACAGGGGTCAGAACAAGTATACTTGGCTCTCCTTTGGGGTTTCAAAGAGTAATGGAAGGCATGCTCCAGGGGCTACCCAAAGTAGCGATATACCTAAATGAAGTGCTCATTTCAGAAGCGACCAAGAATCATAAAATCTCTGCAGTGCAGAAGGAGGCCATTCATCCCATCGAGTCTGCACCGACCCTCCGAAAGAGCACACTACCCAGGCCCAATTCACTGCCCTAACCCCCTAATCCCACCTAGCCTTTGGACAATAAGGGGCAATTTAGCATGGCCAATCCACCTAACCGGCACATCTTTGGACTGTGGGAGGAAAGCAAAGCACCCGGAGGTGCTAACCACTGTGCCACCATGAGAAGGAACGCCTGGATAACTTGGAAGAGGTCCTTGGGTGGTTGTTTCAAAGCGGGCATTTGCCTGAAGAGAGGCAAGTGTGTGTTTCAGGCGAAAGCTGTCACGTACCTTGGATACCATATGGATAAGGATGGCTTGTACCCGGTGGAGGAAAGGGTCCAGGCCATAAAGGGAGTCTCGACATCCAAAAATACAACAGAACTGAGATTGTTTTGGGCTTGTGAATTACAATGGGAAATCTATCCTGAATCTAGCCACTCTGTTGATGCCCCTTCATGCACTGCTGAAAAAGAACTAAAACTAGGCAAGGGGAGCACCACAAGAGGAAGTGTTTGCCAGGGTGAAGAGACAGTTACCCTTCAAAGTCTCTAGTCCTCATATGTAAGCTTCTCCCTATGGCATAGGAGCAGTATTGTCCCATCAGTGGGATGACGGTACAGAACACACAATAACATACAGGTCCAAATAGAGAAAGAAGGGTTGACAGTGATATACTTGGTGAAAGAAATGCCGTCAGTACATCTATGAACGTTATTTTTTTTACCATCACTGACCATAAGCCCCCACTAGCCTCTCCAAGAGGACAAGGGGATTCCTCCCATCGCGTCGATCTGGATCCAATGCTGGGCATTGTATTAGCGGCTAAAGAATACACCTTTAAGCATCGCCGGGTTGTGCAAATAGTAAATGCAGACGCCCTCAGTCAACTTCCCCTGCCTGTGAGTACGCCTCTCTCCAACAGTAATGAACAGAGTCATGTCAACATTGAACTTTATGGACATCCTGCCTGTGATGGCCATGCAGATCCACATGTGGACTCAGAGGTACCCCACGTTGGTGAAACCACGCCAAATCGTCCTGCACGTTGTGCTTGTGAAAGCACAAAGAAATGCTTTGGGAGAGCTGCAACCCTACCTCTTAAGCAGCAGCAGCTCAACGTAGGGCGTTCGTCCCGCGGCCAGGTAACCACACGATCTTACATAGATTACATAGAATTTACAGTGCAGAAGGAGGCCATTCGGCCCATCAAGTCTACACCGGCTCTTACCAAGGTCATCCTACCCAAGGTCAACACCTCCACCCTATCCCCATAACCCAGTAACCCCACCCAACACTAAGGGCAATTTTGGACACTAAGGGCAATTTAGCATGACCAATCCACCTAACTTGCACATCTTTGGACTGTGGGAGGAAACCGGAGTACCCGGAGGAAACCCACGCACACACGGGGAGGATGTGCAGACTCCGCACAGGCAGTGACCCAAGCCGGAATCGAACCTGGGACCCTGGAGCTGTGAAGCGATTGTGCTATCCACAATGCTACCGTGCTGCCCTACAGGACCTTCATAATGGACACCCTGGGACCTTGAAGAGGAAAGTGTCTGCAAGAAGCTATGTGTGGTGGCCTGGAATTGATGGTGGCATACGCTGGTAAAACAGTGCTCGGCATCCCAAGAACACAAGAACCTCCCTCTGTTCGCCTCGCTCCATCCCTGGAAATGGCCAGGGCACCCCTGGGTGCGCTTAAACGCTGCTTTTGCCAGGCTGTTCATGGGATCAATGTTTCTGGTCCTCATGGACGCCCACTCCAAGAAGCTGAATGGACACCGGATGCCCACTTCCACCTCGAGGACTACCATGGAGAAACTATGGCAATCATTTAGCACCCACAGGATACCGGAGGTACTGGTCACAGACAACGGGACCCCATTCACTAGTGAAGAATTCCAGTCGGTAGTGCATGCCAATGGGGTAAAGCACATCCGGACTGCTCCATACCATCCGTCCTCAAATGGTTTGACGGAGTGGAAATTTCAAACATTCCAACTAGGCATGAGGAAGAATAATATGGGCTTTCCCTGATACAAAGTTGGCGCAGTTCCTCTTCCACTATCGGACTATGCCACACATCATAACTGGGGCAGTGCTTGCAGATCTATTGACAGACCGGTGCCTCCAGACCCACCTGAGCCTAACCTTCCCGTGTGTTGGCGGGAAAGTAGAGATGAAGCAGGACCTCCAAAAGAAATACCACAACCATTGGACATCTGAGAGGGATTTTAAACCAGGGAGTTGCACATGTCCGTAATTTCGGGGACGGCACCCAGCGGATCCATGTGGTCATGATGGAGAGAACAGGGCCAGTTTTGTACAAGGTCAGAGCCAAAGAGAAGACTGTATGGAAGCACGTGGACCACCTCAAGGGGAGGGGAACCCGCCTTGGAGGAAACCATGCCAGACATCAGTGCCTCCAAGCGCCCCCCCCCCCCCCCCCCCCCCCAACGTCGCCTAACAGTCAAAAGGCACAACCCACCATCCAGACCAACAGGTCAATGGCGAATGGCCTCGGACATGGACACGGAAGGTCAGCTCTTCCCGGACGATGCCGCAACCGGAGTCGAGCCCCCTGCAGTGACTCTCCGTCGTTCATCACGGAAAAGGCGATCGATGACTCGACACCCCCCCCAACCTGGCCCCATCGCTGGCAGAGGCACAGCCACTCGTGAAGCGGGGACGAAGACCCCCTCAGCTGACCACTGGACGGGATCTTTCGGACATGGGGGGTGGTGGTGGAGGGGTGTAATAACCCTAACGAGGCCCAAAGCGGGTACATTAATCAATCTCCACATGGGACTCCTGGAATATGAGGGGCGAGATTCTCCCAAAACGGGAGAAATCGTAAAGCTGCCGTAAAACCCGGGCGGGTTTTACGGCAGCGCGCCCCTTCCCGACCGGGGACCGATTCTGGTCCCCGGTCGGGGCTAGCAGCCCGACGCCGTAGGCTCCGGCAAAACGGGCTTAACGAAAATCGTTAAGCCCGCTTGCCGGAGTTAGCGCCGGCTGACGCGTCATATGACATCAGCCGCGCATGCGCAGTTTGGAAGACTCCAACCCGCGCATGCGCGGGTGACGTCATCGCGTTTTTGCGCGAAACCCGCGCATGCGCGGTCCGGGTTGCCCCTCAGCCGCCCCGCGAATGGATACTGCGGGGCGGCGGAAGGACAAGTAGTGCGCGGGCATCGGGCCCGCTGCCCGCGATCGGTGGGCACCGATCGCGGGCCCATGGCACCCTTGGCACGGCCGTGGTACTGCCGTGCCAATCGGTGCCATGGTTATAAAAAGCGAGTATGTGACGCCGTTTTTACGAACGGCAAGACCAGGTGTGTTTGCCGTTCGTAAAAACGGCGGAAAGGGCTGGGACTTCGGCCCATCTAACAGCTGAGAATCGCTGCCGGCCGTAAAAAAACGGCGGCAGCGATTCGAGTCGGGACTTCGGCGGGGGGGTGGGAGAATAGCGGGAGGGCGGCAAAAATGTCGGGAAGGCCCTCCCGCTATTCTCCCACCAGTCGTGGGGGGCGGAGAATTTCGCCCATGAGCTTTCCTGCTAGCGGCTCGCCAAGCTGAGGCTCCTTGCCTTGCTCTATTAAACCGGCCCAGACTGGGATCGGCAATCCTGAGCGGGACTTATTGCAGCCGGTTTCTTTGACCTAAATTAACTACTGTTTACTTACCTTCTCGGGCCTCCTAGGTCTTCATAGCTTGAACCTGCAGCCAGTCTTCATGGAGAAATTGTTTATACCATCAACAAGCGGCCATGTATCTAGTTTGGAAGGAGCAGAGCATAAAATGTTAAAGCCCTAATGACCTTTGTGGCCACTGGCAATGCAGTTCATGTCCTGCTATTGGGATCAAATTCTAGCTGCAGCAGAGAGCACAGGACTGTCCCCCTTTCTGGGGATGTTTCCTGGCAGCAGGAGGCAGTGCACCGTTCACTGTTGGCAGGATTCTCTGTTCTCACTGTTGTCAATGTGAATTTCCCTTGAAACCACCCCATGCCGTCAGGACACCAGCAGGCGGGGGTGCAATGCCGGTGGGACCAGAGAATCCCGCTGCCAACGAACAGCCGGGGAATTCTGGCCAGAATCAGAGAAAGATTCTCCTCACTTATCAATACCATGCTTCTTAAACTTTTCTGCAATAAGAAGAACTCCAACTTCTCCATTCTTCCCCACCTAAGTCTTCCATCCCTGAACCATTCTAGTAAATATCTCCTGCACCTTCTCCAAAGCTTTGACATCGTTCCTAAAGTGTGAGGCTCAGAATGGAACAAAATACTCCAGATAGGGTCGAACCAGTTGGATATAAAGTTTTCTACAAAATTTACTTGCCTTTGTACTCTATTTGCCTCTTAATAAAAGATCCCATATGCTTTTCATAGAAATCATAGAATTTACAGTGCAGAAGGAGGTCTTTTGGCCCATCGAATCTGCACCAACTCTTGGAAAGAGCACCCTACCAAAGCCCACACTTCCACCCTAGCCCCACACCTCCACCCTATCCCCGCAACCCCACCTAACCTTTTTTGGACATTAAGGGCAATTTATCATGGCCAATCCACCTAACCTGCACATCTTTGGGCTGTGGGAGGAAACTGGAGCACCCAGAGGAAACCCAAGCATACACGGGGAAGACGTGCTGACTCCGCACAGACAGTGACCTAAGCCGGGAATTGAACCTTGGACCCTGGAGCTGTGAAGCAACCGTGTTAACCACTGTGGTACCGCGCTGCCCCCACTTCACAGCCTTCTCCACTTGCCTTGCCACCCTCAAATATGTGTATAGAGTCACTTTGTTCCTGTACCCCTTTAGAATTGCACAATTTAGTTGATACCGCACCCCCTCGTTCTTCCGACCAAAATTTATCACTTTACACTTTCAGTGTCTGCCATGTGTATGTCCATTTCATTGGTCTTTGTCCTCCTTATTCTTCATTCATTTTCTGCTTTTTGTGCCACCTGCAAACTTTGAAATAATGCTCTGTTTACCAAATAGATCAGTGGTCCCATTATCTTGGAACTCCACTCTCTCCAGTAAATAAAGTCATTACTATTCGCTGCTTTCTGTCCCTTAGCCAATTTTGTATCTATGCTGTCATTGTCTCTTTAATCCCAAAGGGCTTCAATTTTGCTAACATGTCTAATAAGTCAAATGCCATTGTCCATTTTACAGAACATCAACTGTACTACACCTTCATCAACCCTCTTCGTTACTTCATCAAAGAACTCAATCAAGTCAAACATGAGTTCCCTTTAATAAATCAGTGCTGACTTTCACTTACTAACCCATACACTTCCAAATGACAATTCATTTTTTCCTGAATTGTTATCTTGGAAAACGTTGAAATGCTGCCTTACACACTGCCTCTCGGTGAGGTTCAGCTATGGTGACAGTTCCTGAAGACCTACATTGTTTTGTTTTAAGAACATTTTATTGAATGTATTTTTAATATATACGTATTTACAAAAATCACAAAAGCCAAACGCTGCAAGAGGTAACTGTGGTGAATGTGTAACCACTATAAATTCCCACTATACATTACTGTGTCCCTGTGGGCTCATTCTGTGAGCCGTTGCGCGGCTCTGCCCACAGGGGGAGATGAGGAGCATGTACAGGGCTCTGCCCTTGGCTCTGCCCCCTTCAGGAAGTATAGGTGCTGCGGTCCTGTGAGTCCGCCCTCAGTTCAGCACAGTCGCAGGCAGGCTCAGTTGTAAGCTGATTAAAGCTATAGTTACTCCAACTCGTGTCTCTGAGTGAATTGATGGTCGCATCAGTAACAAAACAAAAGCCCTCCCTTCCTGCATCCAGCCCCAACCACTGCCCCAAATCACCCCCTTCCTGCTCCGGTACCCGCCTCCCCTTTCCAACCTATCACCCCTCAAAACAAAAAGTAAACTCCCACACTCCCTCGCCTGCTGATAACACAATAGTCTTTAAAGAAATCGTTAAACAGCTTCCACCTCAAGGTAAACCCCTCCTTCCCAAGAATGATGAATTTAACTTTGATACTTCAAATATCACCACCTCCGGACTCGGAGCGACCTCTACCTCCAGAATCTTTGACATTATGGTTGAAAATTCCTTCCAAAACTCTCTCAACCTCGCCCAAAACATGTTCACATGGTTGGTCAGCCCTTGCACACCACCTACACTCCACCCCAGAAAGAACTGACTCATCCTGGGCACTGTCAAGTGGGCCCCATGCACCACCTTAAATTGGCTGAGACTTAACCCAGCACATGACGAGAACGCATTCATCCTCCACAAGGCTTCCCTCCACACTCCAGCCCCCAACGCTCCCCCCCCCCCCCCACTTGTGCCTGACCTCCTCCATGGGAGCACATTCCCTCTTCATCAGATCTCCATACACGTCGGCAACCCTCCCCTACACAATATCATCCTCGGAGTGAAGTGTATCCTGCAGCACTGGGGGCAGCAGCGCCCAAAAGGGCGGCATCTCCTTCCTAATAAGGTCCCTAACCTGCAGATACCCGAACCTATTCCCCTTTGGTAGCTGGTACGTCTCATCTGCACCCAAACGGTCTTCTACTCCACCACCCATTTCCTAACCATTGCAATGTTTGCTGCCCAGTAGTAATTCATTAAGCTCAGCAATGCCAACCCCCCCTTACCGCCATCGTCGATCCCTCTCCAAGAACACCCTCCTCATCCGTGGAGCCTTCCCCGCCCACACAAACCTCAAAATCAACCCATTCACCTTCCTAAAAAAGGACTTAAGAACAAAAAGCGGGAAGTTCTGATCTCTGGCTCTACTCAACTGTCCCACTGCCTTTCCAGTGGACATCAGACCAAACTCCATCTGGAACCTCTGCTTTGCCTTTCATAAAACCTCCTCAGGTGCCACTGAATATCTCTGGTCCACCCTCAGGATGTCCTCCACCAACCTCAGCCTCTCCGCCCAGTCCGCTTTCTCCCTGTGCACCCATATCGATAGAAATTCCCCCTTACCACTGCCTTCAGTGCCTCCCACACTGTGGTGGCAGTAACCTCCCCTGTATTATTCAGCTCCACATAATTTTGGATGGTCACCCTCACCCTCTCACAGAACTCCTTGTCCACCAGGAACCCCACATCCAACCTCTACTCCGGCCGCGGAGCCTCCCTCTGCACCACCCGCAAATCCACCCAATGCAGCACATGGTCAGAGACCAGAATTGCCGAATACTCCGGTCCAACTACCCCCGTCAACAATGCCTTGTCTAAAACAAAGAAATCAATCTAGGAGAACACCAGGTGCACGTGCGACAAGTACGAAAACTCCTTTGCCCTCAGACTCTCAAACTGTCACTGGTATGACTCAGTGCTCGAAAGAAGTGAACTTGACATTTGTAATGTCACAAAAGACCCCAACGATCCGAATCGAATGACCAAATCTATGGGCGGTGACACTGAGACTCTGTCTTCTGGCCTGTATGAAACAAAGAAGTAATAAACTGTTTCCAGGTCAGATAGAAAAACATGTTAAGTCGGACCTAACAGTCTGTGCTGAACAGGTACCAGTCTCCATTACATTACAACATAAAAGGGTTTCAGTGGCAGTGTTTTCAAAGTGTAAAACAAATAAAGGTATCCATGAAGAGAACCCATGTTAACATCTCACTTGTGCTGTTTTGTCACATCACTTATATTGCTTTTGAGTGACAGTAGCACAATATTATTGGTAGAAACTCAAAGAAATGACTGTTTCCCTCCTGACACTGAGCATACCCACATCAGGAGACCCAAACTAGAGACGTGCCGGGTTGCAATTTGATACTAGCTATGGCTTTTCCGATGGATACCAGTTTCTCTGGGACAGGAAACATGGCGGGTTGCAGCCCAATGTTTACATGAAGTGATGTCAGGAAGGCCATTTACATGCCTGCTGCAAATGCAATTTGCCCTGACATTGGTATTTTTGTGGTGTTAGGTAGGTTCCTGAATGCTGTTGGAGTCACACCAGGTAAGTCCATTTATGAACCCTGAGGAAAGTCTGCTGTAAAATCAAGATCATTTGACAGACAAGTTGAAAAGGTCTTGCAAACTTCAAATCTTAAAGTATATGATTATGGGTTAAGGGTTATGGTGTTCGGGCCGGAAAGTGGAGCTGAGTCCACAAAAGATCAGCCATGATCTAATTGAATGGCGGAGCAGGCTCGAGGGGCCAGATGGCCTACTCCTGCTCCTAGTTCTTATGATCTTGTAAGTTTGTTTTCAAAGCAGTGATCAATTGTGGGCCTCTGTCCTTTAAAGGTGACCATTGAATTGACCAGCATTGTCAAAGTGTTAGAGCACAAGCATTAGAGTATTTTACCCAATGGATAAAGTGTTCTTAAGCATTCAATAGGATTGGGAATCTGATTTACATGGGTCACCTGGACACTGTGCTTTGAGTTTTTATATTGACTTAAAGTCCTTTTGAAACTTAAATAAGATATAAGACAACTTTGATTAAAAAAACTCTTTTGAGCCTTTGTGAAAAATGTGAACAGATCACTGAACATCTGGGCAGGCAATTTCAAAGACAATTGTATTGAGCTTGTTTATTTGTTTATTCAGCTGTGCAATGTAATCCCATTATGAAACCATGAACCCTGGAGTGGTGTTGATTCCACAGAACCAGGATCCAAAATCAGGAATTGACCCAAATGAATCAAGCTGACAACACACAAGCAGACTTTCAAAAATATTCAAAACTTCCCAGGGAGGGGTATATCATAGATTATTTCAAAAGGCAAGTCTTTACCACTCAGAGATCCCATATCCTTTAACTAGAGTCTAAATCTGTCAACTGTTACTGAAGAAGTTGATAATTCCCCTGGACCTGCTGACCTGTATTCTAGAGTTTTAAAAGTGGTGGATACAGAGAAAGTAAATAAAGTTGGTCAGATCTTCCAGAATTAGATTCATTCAGTGAATGGTGTTCCATGGTTTGAAAGGCAGAACTAGCTATTCCAGAGAGGAGGGCACAAAAAACAAGGAACTAAAAGCCCCAATTAACTTGACATCCATAAAAGGGGACCGTACAAAATATTACAATGGTCCAAAGTATTTACAGAAATGGCCTGTTCAGCCCAAGGGTTCCATGTCAGTGTTTATGCTCCACATGACTCCCCTCCCACACTTCTTTGTCTAATCCCAACAACTCAGGCATGGTAACATGTTGGTTATGTTACTGTATGCATAATGCAGAGACCTGGAATAATGATCTGGAGACATAAGTTCAAAGTCCACCTTTGTAGCTGATGAATTTAAATTCAGTTAATTAAATTGATCTTGAATATAGTTTTAAAAAAAATCTTTTTATTGGCATTTCTCATATTTATAAACAGTTGTATATATGTATGTTACATTTTTCTTGCCCGCGCTAATTTATTTTATTGCAGAGAGGTTTATTTTGTTCTTCATTTAGCTGACCTTATGGACATCTCGCTGCCCTCTGGATCGGTCTATATTTCCCTCCCCCTTTGGCTTCAGCTGTGTTTTTATTTTATTTTCCAAGAAAGAGGGTGGGGGTCCCCACTTTCCTTCCGCCACCCCTCCCCCCAGGTTGCGCAGTCCTTTGGTTCTTCATCTATCTTGGTTTTTTATTCTCAGCTTACTCCTCGTTGCTGGGCTCGAACAGATTTTGGAACAGGCCGACGAACTGCCCCCAAGTATCCAGGAAGCCTTCCTCTGACCCTCGGATGGCGTACTTATCTTCATAAGGTAGAGAAATTCAGAGAGGTCAGCGAGCCGGTCTGCAGCTGTGGGTGGTGCTGCCGATCACCAGCCGAACAGGATTCTCGGACGTGCAATTAGGGAAGCAAAAGCAAGGACGTTGGCCCCCTTCCACATGTGTAGCTCTGGCTGCTCCGATACCCCGAAGATTGCCACTTCATAGAACAGTACAGCACAGAACAGGCCCTCCGGCCCTCGATGTTGTGCCGAGCAATGATCACCCTACTCAAACCCACGTATCCACCCTATACCCGTAACCCAACAACCCCCCCCTTAACCTTACTTTTTAGGACACTACGGGCAATTTATCATGGCCAATCCACCTAACCCGCACATCTTTGGACCGTGGGAGGAAACCGGAGCACCCGGAGGAAACCCACGCACACAGGGGGGAGGACGTGCAGACTCCGCACAGACAGTGACCCAGCCAGGAATCGAACCTGGGACCCTGGAGCTGTGAAGCATTTATGCTAACCACCATGCTACCGTATTGGGCATGCCTTCACCCTCACCCCCACAAGCTTGGACATTGCCTCAGAGAAGGCAGTCCAGAACCCATCAAGTTTGGGACAAGCCCAAAACATGTGGGTGTAGTTGGCCGGGCCCCCCGGCACAGTTCACATTTGTCCTCCACCTCCGGGAAGAACCTGCTCATTCGGGTTCTGGTCAGGTGCGCTCTGTGCACCACTTTGAGCTGCATTAGGCTTAGCCTTGTGCAGGAGGAGGTGGAGTTAGCCCTGCTCAGTGCTTCGCTCCAGAGTCCCCACTGTACCTCTGTCCCCAGTTCATGCTCCCATTTTTGTCTGGTCTCGTCCAGTGGTGTTCGAGCTCTGTCCAGTAGCTGTCCGTATATTTTCCCACATGTTGCTTGTGCCTGTGAGGTCCTCTAGTAGTGTGGTTTCTGGGGCTCGGGGTACTTTACTGTTTCTTTGCAGAGGAAGTGTTTTATTTGGAAGTGTCTCATTTCCTGTCCTTTTGCTAGTTTCCGCTTCCTCGTCAGTTTGTCCTGTGTCGCCAGTCTGTGCCCTACATAGAAGTTCCTGACCGTCAATGTGCCCCCGTCCCACCTCCATCATTTGAAGGTGGTATCTAGCATGGTGGTTACAAGAGAAAGACCTACCTGACCTGGTCCTCATCGACCTACCTGTCACAGGTGCACTATGCTTGAATCATTGGTTTTTGTTGTAAGGGTCCCTCCTGTTTGTTTCCTGTTTATTCTCTTATTGACACTTTCTTATCTTTTTGCTATTACATTTTTATCCATGGAGGAATAATGGATCTGTGACCAAAGGCTAGCAGCTTGTGGGTGCCTTTAATTTGAGCAGAGGATTGCAGCAGTAGGAGAGATCGGTGGTGACTCGGTTTGATTAACTTGGCTGTGGCCAATCAATCGGCCTGAAAGCTGTGCCCGGCCTGGTGATCAGTGGTGAGTGGCTGCTGACCTCACTGACATGTTTCTCAGTGTCACAAGGCTGGAGTTAGTTTTACTTTGATTCTGAAGCCTGGATGGAGGAATTTCAACCCGCTCTCCTCTGACAAACTTTCTCGAGAAGTCCAGAATGAGAGCTCTTCTCTCCAGTAAGTCTGCGCATGGTTCCTTTGGGATTGCAGAGAAGGGCTGGAAACAGGGTTTGATGTGAGGCAAAGAAAGAAATAGGCCTGAATGTGAACCTCTTAATTGAAGGCCTAGTTTAATAAAAACTCAAGTGTCTCTCCAGAAGATAGCCTGCTGCCTGTAAGTACTGTAGTGAATGAATGACGCTGCCACGGAGACCATCAACAGCTGTAAACCAGAGGCTTCGAACAATCAGCGTGCTGTTAGGAAAGCCTGCTGCAAAGAACTCATCATCTGAAGCAAGACCTCTTACCTTTTCACCTTAATCCTAATTTTATTAACTCCTTCCCACCCTTCTGTGTTTGTCTGGCTTGTGTGTGTGGTTGAGGGAGGATTACAGTGGGAACGGTCCACTCTTTTCAGGCGAGGCAGCATTTCACGTAGACTGGGTGACCGCTTTGCAGAACACCTTGGGCCTGGCCACAAGCAGGACCAAGACCTCCCTGTCACTTGCCATCTCAACTCTGCTCTCATGTCCACATGTCCGTTCTGGTCCTGCTAAATGTTCCAGTGAAGCCCAACATAAACTGGAGGAACAGCACCTCATTTTCCGGTTAGGCACGTTACAGCTGGACTGGACTGACTTAACTTTAGGTTCACAACCTCAGGCTGTGAACTCTCTCTTCCACCTTCACCCCATTTTTAAATTCCTTTTTATAAATTTAGAGTACCCAATTATTTTTTTCCAATTAATGAGCAATTTAGCGTGGCCAATTCATCTGCTCTGCGTATCTTTTTGGGTTCTGGGGGTGAAACCCACGCAGACACAGGAGAATGTGAAAACTCCACAAGGACAGTGACCCAGACCGGGATCAAACCCGGGTCCTCTGCGCCGTGAGGCAGCAGTTCTAACCACTGCGCCACTGTGCTGTCTTCTCCATTTTTATTTCTATCAATTTATTTTCATTTCTCCCACCCTCACCCCATCCCACTAGGGACATCTGCTCCCTGTTCTTAATTGTTCTTTGATGTGGAGATGCCGGCGTTGGACTGGGGTGAGCACAGTAAGAAGTCTTACAACACCAGGTTAAAGTCCAAAGTCCAACAGGTTTGTTTTGAATCACTAGCTTTCAGAGCACAGCACCTTCCTCAGGTGAATGAAGAGGTGGGTTCCAGAACAAATATATAGACAAAGTCAATGATGCAAAACGATACTTTGAATGCGTGTCTTTGCAACTAATTAAGTCTTTACATGTCCAGACGGAGCAACTGGAGAGAGGGATAATCACAGGTTAAAGAGGTGTGAATTGTCTCAAGCCAGGACAGTTGGTAGGATTTTGCGAGCCCAGGCCAGATGGTGGGGGGTGAATGTAATGCGACATAGATTGTACAATCATAGAATTTACAGTGCAGAAGGAGGCCATTCGGCCCTTCGAGTCTGCACTGGCTCTTTGAAAGAGCACCCTACCCAAGCCCACACCCTCACCCCATAACCCAGTAACCCCACCCAACACTAAGGGCAATTTTGGACACAAAGGGTAATTTAGCAAGGCCAATCCACCTAACCTGCACATGTTTGGACTGTGGGAGGAAACCGGAGCACCCGGAGGAAACCCACGCACACACGAGAGAACGTGCAGACTCTGCACAGACAATGACCCAAGCTGGGAATCGAACCTGGGACCCTGGAGCTGTGAAGCAATTGTGCTCATCACTATGCTACCGTGCTGCCCTAAATATGCAATTGAAGGTTAAATTAGTTCCCTATTACCATTAGCCTGAGTTCTCACATTTGCCGACAAATTTGCTCCTCCATCTCTTTCAACTATTTTGATGTTCTAATCTAAACACTAATGAAAAGCTTAATGTAGTTCTGGGCACAGAATTCTGAAGCGAATAAGGTTAGAGGTGACAAATTAGCAAAAAATGGAAAATTCAGCGACAATGAAAATATTATTTCTTGATACCCCACTTATCAACATAAGCAATTAATGAAAACTTTGCCAACTCAAGAATTGATCAAGACAGATCTTACATAGAAACTTGGAAAATAGGAACAAGAGTAGGCCATTCAGCCCCTCAAACCTGCCCCACCATTCATTATGATCATCCAACTCAGTAGCCTGTATTCACCTTACCCCCATATCATTTGATCCCTTTCACCCCCATATCCTTTGATCCCTTTCACCCCAAGAATCACACCTAACTCCTTCTTGAAAACATAATGTTTTAGCCTTAATTACTTATGTGGTAGCTAATTCCTCAGGCTCACCACTCTTTGGATGAAGACATTTCTCCTCATCTCAGTACTAAATGGTGTACCCCATATCCTCAACAGTTCTGGACTCTCCCACCACTGGGAACATCCTTCCTGCATCTACCCGGTCTAGTCTGGTTATGATTTAATATGTTTCTATAAGATTCCCCTTCATTCTTCTGAACTCCAGTGAATATAATCCTAACCGACTCAATGTCTCCTCATATGTCTGTCCCACCATCTTAAGAATCAGCCTAGTAAACCTTCACTGCACTCCATCCTCTGATAAGGAGACCCAAACAGCACATAATATTCCAGGTATGGTCTTATGGTCTCACCAAGCTCCTGTATAATTGCATCAAGACATTCCTCCTGTGTTCGAATCCTCTCTCCATGAAGGCCAACATATAATTTGCCTTCTTACTTCCCGCCAACCTGCACGCATAGCTTCAGCGACTGGTGTATGAGGACACCCACGTCCTGCTGCACATTCCCCTCTGTCAATTCATAGCCCACCAGATAATAATTTACCTTCCTATTTTTGCTACCAAAGTGGATAACCTCACATGTAACCACATTATACTGCTTCTGCCATGGATTTGTCCATTCACTAAGCTTGTCCAAATCACACTGAAGCATCTCTGCGTCCTCCTCCCAGCTCACCCTCCTATCTACCTTTGTGTCATCTGCAAATTTGGAGTTATATCATTTAGTTCCCACATCAAAATCATTAGTATTAATACATATTGTGAATATATAAACTAAGTTACCAGGTAACTTGAATTAAGAGTTCATTGCAGTCTGTTAATGTTTCTCATGTTCCACAGATCGGATTGGTTTCTTTAACAATGCATATTTTAGTGCACACGATTACAAGAGTCAATCTCTGTTCTCCTTGGAACATTGCCCATATCTGCCTCTGCTTCAGCCATGAATCTTTGTCATCATGTCCAGACTTGACTATAGCAATGATTACCCATCTGGTATTCTAATGAACATGAATCCAAGGTCCCGGTTGAGGCTGTACTCATGTGTGCGGAACTTGGCTATCAGTTTCTGCTCGGCGATTCTGCGTTGTCGCACATCCTTTGACAGACTGCTTACCTTTGTTCTGACATGAACACATTTTAATCTCTTAATGTGCCACTGTCAGCACCCTTCTTAACCTTGATCACCTCCATTTACATTCCCTGTCTTTCTGTCCACATCTTAGACAACTTCCACCTATCACTGGCTCTCTATCCACCGCACTGCTCCTTGCAACCCCCTTCAAACAGTATAAACCTCATCCTATTTCTCTCCAGCTTTGACAAAGAGTCATCCAGACTCGAAATGTTAGCTCCCTTCTATCTTCACAGATGCTGTCAGACCTGATTCTAGAGAAAGGTTGGATAGATTGGGGTTTGTTTCTTTGCAACAGTTGAGATTGAGGGGAGATGTAATTGAAATGTATAAAATTACGAGGGGTCTACAGAGAGTGGATAGGAATGCCCCATAACCAGTGGTATAAATTTAGGGTAAGAGCTAGGAGGTTCAGAGGGGATTTAGAGTGGAGAATCTTTCCTCCCAGAAGGTGGTGGGAATCTGGAACTCGCTACCTGAATGGGTGATAAAGGCAGGATCCGTCATAACATTTGAAAAGTATTTGAATATGCATTTGAAATGGCGTAACCTGCATGGCTACAGACCAGAAACTAAAAAATAGGATTAGGATGGATGACTCCTTGTCAATTGGTGCAAGTGTGGTGGACTGAAAGATATCCTCCCATGCTGTAACTTTTGATGTTTCTATGACATTTGATTATAAAATGATATAATGATGAGTAGAGTTGTTGAAGCATGTGCAATACCATCTACCATTCACAACCTTCTGCCATTTTAAACATTTCAATCTCCTAAATTAATGGGAATACAATCCGGATTGGATAAGACCCAATTTACTCAATATTCACTGTGAAAATCACTCAACCCATAAATATTATTTCCCACTATGGGGAGATGGTAACATAGTGGTAATGTCAGGTTAGGTGGATTGGCCACGCTCAATTGCCCCTTAATGTCCAAATGCTTGCTGGTAAACCAGCATTGCGGAGGTATGCGGAGGAGGCGGACCCTGTTTTGGAGGGTCAGTGCAGACTTGACGGGCTCTGCACTGTAGGGATTCTATGGACTTCTATGAATTAGTGCAATTAGAAGCCTAGGTTAATGCTCTGGGGACATGGGTTTAAACCCCACAACTGCATCTGGTGGAATTTAAATTCCGTTGATTTAATCTGGAATATAAAACTAATCTCAGTAATGGTTACCATAAACTATCATCAAGTTTCCCATTGGGTTCACTAATGCCCTTTAGGGAGGGAAGTCTGCTGCCCTTGCCTGGTCTGGCCTCCATGGGCAGCACAGTGCACTGCTGGCCCACAGTGATAGGGACCGGGGTTCAATTCTGGCCGAGTAAAGATGATGCTTAACTGCCCTCCACAAATCACTCAGTTGTATTAAATGTGGGTCTTGTCAGCAATGTCCATATCTTAAGAAATAACTCATTTTAAATAAAGCAACTCCAATGATAAACTGTAATAAAACCTGGACAGTTATAATCCTCTTTCTCCAGTCAGGCCAGGAAGGTTTATAGTCTTCCCGCCAAAAGGGCCACGCACGGCGTGTCCAGCAACGTCACGTCGACGTGCTTGCCTGACTCCACGACGCCGATCGACGTACCGTCCTGACGTCAGGACGCCGGTCGAAGGCCAAGCCCAGCGCTGCCGCCATCTTTGCCCAGCGGCCAGCGGAAGGCGGGCGGTGGGAGAGCGGGAACCGGGAGACAGTAGCTGGCGCCACCGCACAACAATCGGTCCCGACCCCACCCTAACCCCGGCCATGAGGAGGCGGCTGTGAGGAAGAGGCAGCGGGAGAACAAGCCGCAGTGCAAGCGGCAGGGCCCCGCTGGGCAAGGAAGCGCCGCCGCGCTGTGTTTGTTGTGTGTGTCCCGGGGCCTCGGGTTTAGGCCTCGGGCTTGATTAATTCAGGGGGTGGGCGGGAGGGGGGTGGGGAGTCACCATGGCGGCTGCCAGGTTCGAATCGCACGACCGGACGAGCTGGTACTTTGGGCCGCTGAGCCGGCATGAAGCCCAGGCCAAGCTGCAGGGCCAGCGGCACGGCACTTTCCTGGTGAGGGACAGCACCACCTGCCCGGGGGACTATGTGCTGTCCGTGTCGGAGAACTCCAAGGTGTCTCACTACATCATCAACAGCCTGCCCGGCAAATTCAAAATCGGCGACCAGGACTTTGAAAATCTGCCGGGCCTGCTGGAGTTCTACAAGATCCACTACCTGGACACCACCACCCTGATCGAGCCGGCCCCCCGAGCTGCCGGTCCGGCTGCCACCGCCGCCTCGCTGGGCAAGGGCCAGGCCCTGCTGCTGGCTCCCGGCTCCTCCCCGGGCTCGGCTGGCGACGAGAGCGCTGAGTACGTGAGGACTCTGTACGACTTCCCCGGCAACGATGTGGAGGACCTGCCCTTCAAGAAGGGCGAGCTGCTGGTGATCGTGGAGAAGCCCGAGGAGCAGTGGTGGAGCGCCCGAAACAAGGACGGCCGGCTGGGCATGATCCCCGTGCCCTATGTCGAGGTGGTGGTCAAGTCGTCGCCCCAGCAGCAGGCGCCCGGCTACCGCAATTCCAGCAGCTACGGCATCCCCGAGCCCGCGCACGCTTATGCCCAGCCCCAGACCAGTAGCCCCCTGCCCACCGGTACCAACCCCCTGCCCACCACCCAGAACGGACCCGTCTATGCCAAGGCCATCCAGAAGCGAGTCCCCTGTGCCTATGACAAAACGGCCCTGGCTTTGGAGGTAGGTGCTATATTCAGCCACCCAGCAAACGTTTAAAATAAACCAACTTGGTTATAAATAAGTCTTGCCCGAGGTTTATTTTGATAGTATTTCTACCGTTTAAAAAAAATAACTCCTAGAGAAGCGACAGTTCTGTGGAGAGACTGTGGAAGTGGAAATTGTTTCTGCAGCAGAGAAGGTTTTGGAGAAAACTTAGCAGAAGTTATAAGAGTCGACAGGGCGTGATGTGTCCACAGGCAGGGCGTTGATGACCAGAGGGCTCGGATTTGGGGCAATCTGTTGCAAATTACAATTCGGAACCGACTCCCTTGACAAGCTGGTGGCGACGGATTCGATTGTAACTTTCCAAAGGGTATTTTGCATTTACTTAACAAAGCAATGGGGGAAAGAATGGGACATATTGTGTCAATCTTCCAGAGGCACAGCATACTTAGATGGTCATCTTTGCAGTGTGATCTTTTTTAAAGATCAACATGACAGGTGTGGCTCCTAGACCAGTAACCACAGTCACAGAAAGATGGAATCGCCCAAAAAGCAAATCACATATAATAGCTGAAATCAGTGAAGAAAGTAGGGTCCTACCAGTTGTAGTTTTAGAGGCATAAACAGTCTGTTCTGAAGGAGTCAGGCCTCTAAGGCAGTCTTTGGTGAGGGAAGGTTCAGTTTTTGACTGGATGGATAGCGTGGCAAAAATCTGTTCTTATTAATTGACATATATCAAATGATGGACAATTTGATTAAAGGTCCACCAGTGAGGCAGCAGCTCTTAAACTAATCTTTTCCAAGCCGTTAAAATCTAAACCTAATTGGTGAATAAAAAACCCAAATGCAAGTTAGATTGAGGTATAGGAACTTAGTCTAGGGTTAAGGAAAAGAACTTTGTCAGGATTGTATCCTGTGATACTTAAAGTTTTAAAAGTTCAAGTTTTGTCTTTGACTCTTGCTGAGATCCACTTTAAGAGGATTATTTTAAAAGATGGTTTTGTCTTATACATTGTTTCAGAAACCTCAAATCTGCAGTCTATTCATCAGCCGTAACTTTGTACTTACACGTTGCCTGTTTGAATGTTGAGCTTAAAAGTGTAAGTTTGCAATGGCTGGTCACCAACAAACCAATTGAGATGCATGACCTGGAACGAAAGGGAAAATGCTGGAAAATCTCAGCAAGTCTGGCAGCATCTGTAGGGAGAAAAAAGAGCTAACGTTTCGAGTCCGATGACCCTTTGTCAAAGCTATTTGGCTTTGACATGTGATGCAGCTTTGATAAAGGGTCATTGGACTCGAAACGTTAGCTCTTTTCTCTCCCTACAGATGCTGCCAGACTTGCTGAGATTTTCCAGCATTTTCCCTTTCATTTCAGATTCCAGCATCTGCAGTAATTTGCTTTTATCCAGTGCATGACGTGGAATTGGCCTGCTTTATCACAATGCATGGTCAGTGGGAGGGCAATATGTATGCATTGATAACTCTGTTGTAAGGGAGCCTAAGGAGTTTTGAGTTAACAGCATCAGATAATGTTTTGGCCCGTGAAGGTGCACAATATATACAGATTGAGTGTTTCTAATTAAGTTGGTGATTTTGGAAAATGTCACGTTTTGAAGAGCCCCATGTAAGAAATGTATGTTGCTGATTCTGCCAAGAGTGGAACAGTATTGATATGGAGGGAAGAACTGAGAATTCATGATGTGCAGATGGCTTTAGACAATTATTTAGACAGGCCAATTGCAATCTGAAAGTTTATCATTGCTATCTTATGATTACCACCCTTTGATAACTAGGTGTGTGTTTTTGAAACTAGACAGGACAGTGAAAGATCTTGAGAGGATGGTGTAAAGTTTTAGCTGGAGCTTTCCTAACATGCTAGAGGTCTTCAGCAAATGTGGTCAAGATAGCCAATAAAGGCCTCCCAATTGAAACTGCTCTGTCATTTCCTAAATTTGCATTGTATTTTCTTAAGTTGGTATTGCAGCAAGATTTTCACAATTTCATTGACTGTTAATCAGGCAGTGTGGAAGTTCCACCAGACCTTCTGCTCTTCCTGTTGTGAACAGTAAAGAGGTACATCCACAGTGTTCGTATATGCTATAATAAAGGACCAATTGATATTACAAGTTTCATGTTCTAGTTGGACACTATTCATTTGTGTCCAGTAAATGTGTTGTACAGTTTGTCTATGTTTTAAACTGGATAAATTCCATTTATATTGTGCTGCTTGTGTCAGATTGATTTTGAGCTTGTGATGAATTTTGGATCTGGCAACTCGCAGGCAGCCATCAACTCATCGATATTTCGGACTGTAACCAAGTCATGAAGCTGATGCCATGTCAATGGGCAAATTACCATGAATACACTCAATGCAAGTTAAAGAGTTGTGATTCCAACCACCTTAACAGTTCATGGCAACTTGATTGATTAAAGTTCAAACTGAGAGGCCTGTATTTTCTTCCATTGTGTAATTAACCGGTTTAGCTCAGTGGGCTAGACAGCTGGTCTGTGATGCAGAACAGACCAGCAGCGCGGGTTCAATTCCTGTCCCAGCTGAGAATTCTGAATTCTCCCTCAGTGTACACGAACAGGCGTCGGAATGTGGCGACATGGGGCTTTTCACAGTAACTTCATACTTGTGACAATAAAAGGATTATTGTTATAACCGGGCTTTTTAAAAAGAGTTGTCGAGAATTACAAAGTAGTACTAAGGATTTCTGGTTAGCCTGGTTGCTTTTGCTTTGATTATGGCCATTTAATGTTGATTGTCACGCACGTTGTATGGGGGTGGTGGGGTGAATCATCAGTTGAAATCATTAATTTGTGTTTCATGGTGATAGATTCTCTTTCCTCTTCAATTTTTTCCTCTTCTCCTTTTGGGGGTCATTGTTGAAACAGAAATAGAAAGGAATTAAATGTTCTTAATTAGCTGACATTTTTGTAAATTGCTCTGAGCTTCTGTGAATTGTGACTTAATCACTTGGAACTTAATTATCTGAATATAGACTGGGATAGTGGTAGTTTAAAGGTCAGAGAGTGATAAAAGGTCCTTGAGTGTAGTCAGGCGAATTATCTACACCAGTATGTGAAAGAACGCATTGCTAGACCTGACTCTTGGGCATGAGATGAGCAAAGTGGATGAAGTGTAATTTGAAGAAAGTTAGGGGACAGTGATCATTGTATCAAGGATTAGGATGACAATGGAAAAGGACAAAACATTCCAGAGTAGTAATGATTGACTGGGGAGAAGTCAACTTCAGTGGGGTAAGAACCGATCTGGGCTGAATAAATTGGAGTCAAAGTACCAGATGGTTTAGGCACAGTGAAGGTCTATTCCCTCCAAAGGGAAAGGTAGGGCAAACTAATCCAGAGCGCTCTGGTAGCTAGCAAAACAGGGAACCTGAAAGACTTCTGTCGGCACATAAATAGTGAAAGGGTGGTAAAAGGAGTAGGGCTGGTTAGGGATGAAAAAGGGGATTCACAAATGGAGGCAGAGAGCTTGGGTGAGAGATTAAATTAATACTTTGCATCTGTCTTTACCAAAAGATGATAAGATGCTACTTAGGGCACGGTGAAAGAGGAGGAAATTCCATCATCAGAAAGGTTTCAAATTGATGAAGAGGTGGTATTGGATAAGCAGTCTGATCAGATGCCTCCAAAGATACCGAGGGAAGTGAGACTGGAAATTGCAGAAGTGCTGGCCATAATTTTTCCGTCTTCTTTGGGGGAGCCCAGTAAATACATACCTACCAGTTAGTTTACATTCAGTGGTGGGGGAACTTCGAGGAACTTTTGTTCGGGACAGAATTAATAGTCACAAGGACAAATGTGGGTTAATTAAGGAGAGGCAGCATGGATTTCTAAAGGGAAAATTATGTTCAATCTGCTGGTGTTTTTCGGGCTGGAAGAGGGTTTGTAGTGCTGTTCCTCACGTTGGTATTGGCACCCTTGTTTTTCAAGATATCTTTCATAATGTAGACCTTGATACAGGAATAGTTTCAAACTTGGTGGACAATATGGAACTTTGAACCGTTGTTTACGGGGATGGTTCCAGGGATGAGAAACTTCAGTTATGAGGACAGATTGGAGAAGTTGGGACTTTTCTTCGTGGAGTGATGGCTGAGAGGTGATTTGATTGATGTATTCCAAGCCATGGGGGGGCTGAGGAGAGATGGAGAAACTGTTCCTACCTGTGAAAGGATAGAGGATGAGAGTGCACAAATGGAAAGTAATTGGTAAACAAATTTATTTTCACACTGCAAGTGGTTAAGGTTCGAAATGCATTGCCTGAGAGTGGAGGAAGCAGGTTCAACCAAGATTTTCCAGAGGGAACTAGATGATTACTTGAAAATAGAGAATGCAGGGTTATGGTGAGAAAGCAGGAGAATGGCACGAGGTGAAATGCTGATTTGGGGAGTCGGTGCAAACCTAATGCGGTTGAATGGTCTACTTTTTGCACCGTAATAATTCTCTGATTACAGTTATTAATTCTGGGGAAATAATTAATGCTTGCTGGAGGAGGCCAGTGGGATATTGTGTCCTTACTTAAGCTTGTGTTTGGCTTACTAGGATTTTCTCTGGCTGCAGCACTTGCAAGATGTCCAGACTCCTGATATTGTGGTTTCTTTTCTAGTCGAAGGGTGGTGAAAGACAGACGTAGGCAAGGCTGTTAGTATCTAATCGGTTCTGCTTCACAATACAGTGGTGGAGAATCATATCCTGCCATCTTCTACCTGGTTTCAGTCATTTTTGTTCAAAGAGCCTCCAATTACAGTCTTCTCTCAAAAAAATTAATTCCAATTCTAACCTGTCTGAGAGTACATCTTCGTCTCCAAGCAGACCTTTTAGGCAACCATCATCTGCTACCACTGCGGAGAGAAATTCTTAAGTCTGATCGTTATGCAGACACTGGCACGAGGATGCTTTGGTAGAGACTGCTCGCCATAAAGTTCATTGCTGTACTCGTAACACAATCTCCCCCAGTGCTGGCTGACTTTTTATATGAAAATCGCTTATTGTCACGAGTAGGCTTCAATGAAGTTACTGTAAAAAGCCCCTAGTCGCCACATTCCGCGCCTGTCTGGGGAGGCTGGTACGGGAATACATATACATATGAGTGCAATTGACCAATATTCAACCTTATTTCGTATTACTTTTAACAACCATCGTGGAACCCATTAGATGTTAATAATGGTCCCTCGGGCAACAAAAGTGAAATCGGGGGGTGGGTAGAGGACTTATAGGAGCAAAGGTGTGAGAAGACAAGACTGAGAGAGCCAATGAAAAGAGGGAGACAGACATGGACTAAGGTGTTGCAAGATAGTAAGCATAAAAGTCAGGCTTTGAAAGTGGGCAAAGGGCAGGAGAGAAAGGGTGCAGTCTGACTAGATGAAAGAAAATTCGGTGACAAGAGGAAAAAGGTGGAGTCCTATGGTGTACTGACAGGTTTGGGCTTCTTAGTGCAGTTGTGGATCTTGTTCTGTGTAATTGTGTGCGGCCCACACGTTAGTTTAGATATGATATTTGGCCTTCAGCTTCAGAAGGGTCATGATGGCTTTAAACATCTATGATAAAGATTAAGGAGCAAGACCTCCCTTATCTGGTAGTTTCTTTTGCATTTTTCTTGTTCAGTAAATTATCTTTTCTCTCTCTCCCTGTGGTGGCTCTATTCTAACTTCCTATTTAACTGATGAAACAGAATTAGATAGCATGAAAGTGGAAGCTACTGGAATGTTTGGGTTAGTCACAATTAATGAAGAATAGAATATGATTTTGAGTATGTACCCTGCAGCTTTGCA
Organism: Scyliorhinus canicula; assembly: GCF_902713615.1. Classification (NCBI taxonomy): domain Eukaryota; kingdom Metazoa; phylum Chordata; class Chondrichthyes; order Carcharhiniformes; family Scyliorhinidae; genus Scyliorhinus; species Scyliorhinus canicula. The sequence goes on along the minus strand of NC_052146.1, from coordinate 78,584,174 downwards.
GGCCAAAGGATAAGGTACTGAAGATTGTGGACTTAATTCATAAAGGTTGTTTGGGGGGGGGGTTTGGCACTGTAGATTCTCTACTGTGCAGAAGGAGGCCATTTGGCTCATCGAGCCTGCACTGACCCTCAAAGAGTACCATCAATCCACCGACATATTTTTGGATTGTGAGTCGCACAGTAGTGAGCACAGTTGCTTCACAGCTCCAGGGTCTCCTGTTCGATTCCCGGCTCGGGTCACTATGCGGAGTCTGCACGTTCTCCCCGTGTCTGCGTATGTTTCCTCAATGTGCTCTGGTTTCTTCCCACAGTCCAAAGATGTGCAGGTTAGGTGGATTGGTCATGCTAAATTGCCCTTAGTGTCCAAAAAGATTAGGTGGGATTACGGGCATAGGGTGGACGCGTGGGCTTAAGTAGGGTGCTCTTTTCAAGGGCCGGTGTAGACCGAATGGCCACCTTCTGCACTGTAAATTCTATGATTCACACAGTCATCCAAGGCTGGAATTGGAACTGGTGCTGTGAGGCAGCAGTGCTAACCACTGTGCAGCTCTCTGCAAGGCTTCAGTTGTGGATGTAACTGGTTTCAGTGGAATCACTAGACGATTATTTTGGCTATTGGAGAAGTTATAAAATCGGGTATGATCTATTTAAAAAATTTGAATCCCCATTCTGGCGTCAGTAATCTGACTGTCCATGTCAAGTTCATTCTGGCATGGTTCACTGCATTCACCAGGATACCAGTGTTTTGTTTGCATTCAAATCAAAGTCCAGAGAATGAACTGTCCCACAATTCCATATTTTAACTTTTACATACATTTAAGCTTTTTAAAAAATCTGCGGGACTTTTTTTTTTCCTTCTTAAATTTAGAGTACCTAATTCCATTTTTTTTTCCAATTAAGGGGTAATTTAGTGTGGCCAATCCACCTACCCTGTACATCTTTGGGTTGTGGGGGCAAAATCCACGCAAACACGGGGAGAATGTGCAAGCTCCACACGGACAGTGACCCTGAGCCGGGATCAAACCTGGGACCTTGGTGCCGTGAGGCAGCAATGCTAACCACTGTGCCACCATGCTGTCCCTACAGGACCTTTTTATTCCTTTGTATTTCAATTAAGCTTGACATATTGATCATCCTGAAATTTAAGGTGATGGAAATCTGTATCTAATTGTGTGCAAGATTTCAATAAGATGTAGTGCTACACTGTAGTATTTTTAGTTTTATGTAGGGAGTATAATTAGATAAAGAAATATTGTGCATTCATATGGTGTCTTTAAAGATTCATCCCAAGGCTGGGGAAATGGACTTGCCAGGAAGGAAAGCTTTGATGGGTGGCTGAAAGCTATAGCCAAGAAATGGGGTTGGGAAGTTTTAAAAGACCAAATCGAAATGGCTGGGGGCTGTGCCAGTGGAGGGGATGGTATACACCGAGGCAGCAGTGCAAGCAAGGTAAAGAGATGAAGTAGGTCAAGGCCATGGCAAGATTTGTAGACAAGGGCAAGGATTTTGATTTGAATGTGTTGGGACAAGCACTGTAGACTGAGAAGACTGATGGTTGTGGAGCTGGTTGGTGAGATGACCAGGATATATATGATGGCTTTTTGGAAAATGTGGAGTTGGTTCAGGATTGGACCTACAAAGGGAGGCTGGTGCAGAAATTGAATTTTGAAAAGTTATCTAAAGGAGTCAGTGGTCCAAGAGTCTCTTTATTCCTGCAATTCCTGCAACTGGAGAACAGTATGTTGAAAGCATTTACCTCTCCTGATTAGAGGGCTGGCATTGAAGGTGTAAGAAATTAATGATCGAGCATGTGATATATATTTTTCAGGACACCTCGTCTACAGCAATGGGTGGAGTTTTTCTTGGAGCTTCAGCAATCGTTTTGGGGTTGCACCATAGTTAGCACTAGTGCAGTGCTAGGGAGCCGGGTTCAATTCTGGCCTTGGGGGTCTATCTATGTGGAGTTTGCACGTTCTCCCCATGACTGCATGGGTTTCCTCCCACAGTCCAAAGATGAACAGGTTAGGTGGATTGGCCATATTGTATTACCCTTCGTGTCCAACCCCGCCTACCCTGCACATCTTTGGATATCTAAGGCGCAATTTTAGCATGGTCAATCCACATAACCCCAATATCTTTGGACTAGCGAACCTTCAATGTACTGCCTCTAATGCAAATAAATCCTGCTTTAAATGTGGTGGCTAAAATTGCAAACTTTACCCAGTTCTCAGCATAGCACTATGGAATTGCAGCAAGGCTTCTTTATTCTTATACCCTAATCCTATAGCAAGAAAGGCCATTATACCATTTGCCTTCCTGGTTGCTTGCCAAATCTGCATTCTTAATTTGGTCCTTGTGCGATCTCTCTCAAGTTTCTCTGAACATGTATACTTTGCCTTTCTCTTCCTTCCAGAGCAAAGTGAACAACTACATGCTTGCCCACTTTATACTGTTGGCCACCTTATAGCCCATTCATTTAACCCCTCTATATCTCTTTACAGTCTCTGAGTCCTCAGCTTACAATTCCACCTAGCTTTGTATTGTCAGCAAATTTGGCTACATTACTCCTTGAAAGGATCTGATGAAATGTCACCGATCTAAAAGGTAAACTTTACTTTCCACAGTTTCTGCCTAACCTGAGTTTTTCCAGCATTTTCTGTTTTTACATTTTGTCCAGCCTCTTTGTCTAAGTCATTAATATGGATTGTAAATAGTCGAGGACCCAATGCTGACCCTTGTGGCATTCCACTACTCTCGGCCTGCCAACTTCAGAATGCCCCATTAAATTCTACTCTTTCTTGTCTGTTTTCCAATCCTCTATCCATTCTAATACACCGTAATCCCTCCAGTCCGGAATGACTGGGACCAAGTCATTTTTGGATTTCAGAATTTTCTGGCTGATGTTAAATGCCTAGCCCAAGTGGATAACCCCATAGATACAGATACTCATTTGGGAACAGTAATTTAGAAGTTATAAAGCAGGAATGAAAGTTCCTCACTGTTATTAGCCTGTCTTTGCTTCTAAGGTACAAATGTTTAAATGAGCTACTCTGCTGCTACTCCTTTTCGAATACTTGCAAAAGGTTACAATCTGTGAATTTCTGGCTATTTTTTCCCTTTTTATCAACTTGGCCGTCCTTTGGTTTCTGAAACACTCCTATTCCTTGGGCTTACTACTATTGCTTCTTGTAAGCTTCTTTCAATCTAAAACTATTCTTTTAATCTAAAACTTTTGTTTTTCAGTGAAATTTATTTTTGTTGAATATTTTGAATCGTTTTTTAAATGTTTCCCACTGTTTTAGTCTATTTACCCAATCAACTGCAACCAGCTTTGCCCACATACCTCTAATCGGCTTTGTTTAAGATCCTTGTTTGGGACTGGAATATGTTGCTTTTAAAGTTAATATGGAATTCAGGGTATTATTGCACTCTTTCCCAACAATTTTTTTACTGAGATTGCTCATTTGGGTGGCGCAGTGGTTAGAATTGCTGCCTACGACGCCGAGGACCCGGTTCGATCCTGGCCCCGGGTCATTGTCCGTGCACATTCTCCCCATCTGTGCGTGGGTTTTGCCCCCACAACCCAAAGATGTGCAGGTTAGGTGGATTGGCCATGCTAAATTTCCTCTTAATTGGAAAACGATTATTGGGTACTCTAAATTTTTTACAAAAGAGATTGCTAATTACCTGTGCCTAGTTGGTTTACAACATGTTGTTCCAGGAAACTTGCAAAAGTATTCTACAAACTTATCTGCAAGCTTTGCATTTTGCTTAATGCTCAATGCTCTATTCAATGGTAACTACTGTTCAGGGGGCGATAAACAACTCCCACCTGCACCTTCTGATTCATGGTATTGAAATCCCCACCAACACCTATTTTGCTTCTTGATCTTCTGAACCATGATCCTGACTCCCCAAAGTCTATCCATCATCTACAATGCACAAGCCAGGAGTGTGATGTAATACCCTGCACGTGCCTGGATCAGTGCAGCTCCAATAACACCCAAGAAGCTCGACACAATCAAGACAAAGCAGTCCACTTGATTAGCACCCTATCCACCACCACCTAACACACAGTGGCAGCCGTGTGTATTACAAGATGCACTGCAGGAACTCACCAAGGCTCCTTGGGTAGCACCTTGCAAACCTGCAACCTCTACCACCCCGAAGGACAAAGGGATAGGAACACCACCACCTGCAAATTCCCTGCCAATGCCCCCATCCTGACTTGGAACCACATTGCCTTCCATCACTACCTCAGGCTCAAAATCCTGGAACTTCTTAATACCACTGGGGGTCTGCCTACACTAATAATAATAATAATGCACTAGATGGGTGACAGCAGTGGTTTACGACAGTGGCTCACTTGGGGTGGGCAACAAAATGTTGGCTGCTGGGTCAGTGATGCTCACATCTCTGGAACAAATGTAAAGTTCTGTTACATGAGTAACTGGGGTTGTTGGAGAGCCTATGTTTGTTCATGCAGTTCTGTTCTTTGTTCTACCCTCCTCTCTCCAACAAGCCCCAGATGTATAGCTTTAGAGCAGACACGTCCTGATAAAAGATTAAGTTTCGTTGGTTAGTTTGGGCATCAAGATGTGTTTAGATTGCTGCAAGTATAAAACATGCTATGGCAGGATTCTGTTTCCCACCCTGTTGGGCTTTCCTTGTGTGGCTGACGTTTAGCTGGTGAATTCAGCTTGCACCCAGCCATTTATTCATTTGTTTAAAGCTTGAGCAGGGGGAAAGGATAAGCAACACAACAATGCTGGTCTGTGATTGCTGTTATAGCCCTGCAGCTGTTACAAGGGTTTGTTTGGATTTTGGGGGAGGGGGAGTCTTGTTGCCAGAAGATTGCTGATGAAATACTTCCTCAAACAATGAATACTTGGCTAAGTTTCTGGATGTTTTCTGTCTCAGACAGTATAACATTTAACTCTATAATTCAGACATCTTTGCTAGCTCAGATGGAGAGTAGCCAGTTTTGAGTTTGGGCACAATAGTGTTTTAAAAATGGTTCAATCAGTAAAGGTAATAAAATTTATTCTACCATTGGCGTTTACAATTTATTACATTTTTCCTATTTTTGCCATTTCTCAAGTTGGTGATATGCTGGAATAGTATTCCACAGATAAGTGCAGTAAGAAGTCTTACAACACCAGGTTAAAGTCCAACAGGTTTGTTTCAAACACGAGCTTTCGGAGCACGGCTCCTTCTTCAGGAGCCTGAAGAAGGAGCCTGAACCTGAAGAAGGAGCCGTGCTCCGAAAGCTCGTGTTTGAAACAAACCTGTTGGACTTTAACCTGGTGTTGTAAGACTTCTTACTGTGCTCACCCCAGTCCAACACCGGCATCTCCACATCACAGATAAGTGCAGCACGGTAGCACAATGGTTAGCACAGTTGCTTCACAGCTCCATGGTCCCAGGTTCGATTGCCGGCTTGGATCATTATCTGTGTGGAGTCTGCATGTTCTCCCCGTGTGTGCGTGGGTTTCCTACCACAATCCGCAGATGTGCAGGTTCAGTTGATTGGCCTTGATAAATTGCCCTTAGCGTCCAAAAAAAATGGTTAGGTGGGGTTACGGGGATAGGGTGGAAGCGTGGGCTTAAGTAGGGTGCTCTTTCTGAGAGCCGGTGCAGACCTGATGGGCCGAATGGCCTCCTTTTACACTGTAGATTCTATTATTCTAGAAGTTCCTCAAGTACTTCATCTCGGTGCCTCTGAGCCGATAATGCAGGCTGCAAGCATGTATGCTTCATGCCATCAGACTCGAGCCTAGGCTCCTCCAATATCCACAAACATAAGACACCTTGAGTTACTGAATAGTGGTTTGACTTGTAAACTGTAGCTAGCGTATTCTCTTGTCTCCTTCGGTCTGGAGGCACCAGCATTAGGTGTTGTGTTCCTTGGTTTGGCAAGCTTACACTAGTAGAAAACCTGATGCCACAGTGAATTCTAACCTTTTACTATTGGCTTCTGTGATTCTCTCTAGTTCTGTACCATGGGGTGAAAATTCACCTTTACCGTAGTCTTGTATGAAATAAATTTGGGGAATCCCATGTCACTTCCTGGTTAATGTCAACAACAACAGTTTGCAACTATGGTGCCTGTATTGATTGACAAACTGCCCCTGACTTAGCGCTTCAATGGGACATAGGCTCAAGGAAGTAATGTCATTGCAAGCATGAGGCAGATAAATATTGTGCCAATCTTGCTAGAGTTGAGACCCACTGAAGTTGACTTTATCTGTGTTGCTCCTTATCTCAAAATAATTAACTGGGGGAGGCCAATTTCAAATTTAATCTTTCTCTGGCATCAAGTTCTGTGCTGTAACCATTCTTTGATTGACGGGCAGAACTGTAACAGAATAACCAGCTTCCTATGAAGAGGAGATGGTTTGGGTTATCAAGGTACATTCTCATGAGGGGAATGGTAGGACGAACAAAACCAGAGCTCACTGGATGAGGGAAGAGGACATCTAACGAAAGGGAATCCAAATGTCTCTACAGGCATATAAATAGTAAAAGAGTAGTAGAAGCAGGAAGGGGGATTGATAGGGACCAAAATATGTATTTGTGAGTGGAGGTATATTGTGGTACTTAATGAGTACTTGCAAATGTTTTTCGCAAAGGAGGATATGCTGCCAGTCACAATGAAAGAGAGGACAATTGGGACACAGGGTGAGCTAAAAAAAATTGGTTACGCCGGTACTCGAAATCCTGGCAGTAATTTCTAAATTGCTAAATCACGAAGATTATTTCAACTGCATCTGAAGATACTTCAGGAAATCGATGTGGAAATTGGGGTTTGACTGACTATAATCTTCCAATCCACCTTTGATATGGGGGTGATGCCAGAGGGCTGGAGAATTGTAAATGTTTACATCTCTTGTTTGAAAAAAGGTTGTAAAGATAAACCCAACAGTTACAGGACAGTCATTTTAACATTAGTGGAAAAGCTTTTAGAAATGATCTCGGATAAAAGTAACAATAAAGAGGACAAATGTGGATTAATTAGCTAAAGCAAGAATGCATTTATTAAGGCCAATTGTGTTTAACTAATTTGATTTGAGGCTTTTGATTAGGTAATGGAGTGTTGATGGATATGTGGACTTCTGAAAGGCATTTAATAAAGTGCCACTTGTCAGCATTGAAGCCCTTGGAATAGAAGGGTAATTTCAGCATGGATAAGAGGTTGGCCAAAGAATAGGAAACCGCGAGTAGTGAGCAGTCTTTTCTCACTGGAGGAAGGTATACAAGGTAGTTCCTCCAAAGTCGACATTAGTGTCATGTGAGAGTACATTTAAGAAATGGGTGTTTACCACTGCAGTGATGTCAGAGTGGGTGGAGCTGGGCTGTGTGTCCGCTTTTTTACCTTTGTTTTAGGCTGTTTGCTGCAGGGTGTGTTTTAGTTTCGTTTTCAGAGCTGGATAGCTGCAGTCAGCCAGAAGATGTATGAATCTCTCTCTAATCTAAAGATTGTAAATCGATCCTGGTGATTTAAAACTAATAACAGTAATGACTTTAACCTGATGTGCTTCTGGTAAAAGGTGTGTTAAGTCTTATTGATGTTAAAAGGAAAGCTTAAAGGATTATTTAGTGTTGTATTTGAATTAATGGTTGCTAAGATGTTCACTATGTTTTAAAAAGGTTAACTTGAGTTCATAGAATAAACATTGTTTTGCTTTAAAAACTACTTCTCCATTTCTGCTGTACCACACCTGTAGAGTGAGCCGTGTGCTCCCCATACCACAATCTGCTAAAAGTTGTGGGTCAGGTGAACTCCGTGATACACTTTGGGGTTCTCTAAACCCTGGCCCATAACATTAGGACCACTGCTTTGTTAATCAATATTAATGACCTGGACTTGGATGTGCAGGGCACAATTCCAGAGTGTGTGAATGACACAAAACTTGGATGTGTTGTGAACTCTGAGGATAGTAATAGACTGATAAATAGATAGACAGGCTGGTTAAATGGGCAGAGCCTGGCAGATGAAATTGAATGCAAACAAGTGTGCAGAGGGATCCAATGATATATGTACACAAATTGTTGATGATGGCAGAGCAAGTTTGGATTGGATTTGTTTATTGTCACCTGTACTGAGATACAGTGAAAAGTATTTTTCTGCGAGCAGCTCAACAGATCATTAAGTACATGAAAAGAAAAGGAAATAAAAGAAAATACATAATAGGGCAACACAAGGTACACAATGGAACTAGATAACACCCCGGCATCGGGTGAAGCACACAGGGGTTTAGTGTTCATGAGGTCAGTCCATAAGAGGGTCGTTTAGGAGTCTGTTAACAGGTTGAGGAAGCAGTTAACATGACATGCAGGTTCCATGGCTTTATATCATAGAATCACTACAGTGCAGAAGGAGGCCATTCGGCCCATCAAGTCTGCACCGACCCTTTGAAAGAGCACCTAATCTAATCACCCCATAAACCCACCTAACCTACACAACTTTGGGCACTTAAGGGACAATTTTTTAGCATGGCCAATCCACCTAACCTGCACATCTTTGGACTGTGGGAGGAATTACTGTGTTCCGAGGCCTTCACTAAAGAAGCCAGGGAAGAAACTGAGATAAATTTTAAACAATCCAAGCCCGGTTGCAGTGGCCTGTTTCTCACATACTGCCGTGTGAGTTATGAAACAAGAGGAATAATGTTGTGTATTTTGCTGACAGCTGCATCTAGGTTCTGTAGTTCCTTGAAGCACCCCAGGGCTGGCCTTTGCAGCAACCCAACTAAAATCTGGTTATTTTGTGGTGGCACTTTCTCATTTTTAGGAGTTTGGAGCACCTAACTTGTGTTTGAAACATCTGTTGATCTTCTGATTTAGCAAGCATTGACTTGGCAGCTGCTGGTCAGCAGCTCAAGTTCAAACTCCAGTCAATACTGTTGGCTCCTATCTGGCCGGAACACTAATTGAACTGTTTAGGAGAGAGCATTTCACATACCTAGATGCACATATGGGTAAACTAGTCCCTGCCTCTAAGCATTTCAATTCGGGTCACGTAGTTTTCCAAGCTCTTAACAGCCTGAGGACTTGGCCAGTTAGGTTTCTATAACATAAACCAAAGAACTGTGAGACAAACCTGCCTTTCATACTCCCTTGGGAGTCATGCTCCACTTTACTCCGGAACTTGGTTGGCCCTAGCTCAAGATTTACCCTGTCAGCATAATACCAAAAATCATACAGCAAATTTAGAAGCAAACTAAACTTATCAATGATGAATACTAACCCCCTCACAGCATTTTAAGGACATGAGAGTTGAGCCCTAAAGGCTTTAACCCTGGTGCAGTGCCTCTTGAGAGCATAGTTTAGGGGATCTTGGGTGAAGATCAGCTCAGCTGTTTTTTTCTGTAAATAGTTTTCTGTTAATTTGAGTGGTTGTCTTGTACATCAAACTCTCAGTAATCCTGTAACATGAGACTCTACCAGAATGTGTTGAAAAATTGGTCCTAAATTCCCTTTATACCAGGAGGAAAAAATACATAGTATCCTTGAAACTCTATTAAACATGGGATTAAACCACTTATATGTTAAACCACCAAACCACAAAAAAGGGTGAATGTAGCAACACCAATGTGGTTTTGCAGATGCCATAGCAAACAGTCCTCTGGAGCAGTGGATCATTTCCTGGATCCACTAAGCAATTCCTGCTGCACTGTGGTAAAGTTTGTACCCTGCCACCTGACAAGTACCATGTGGGTCTGTAACAAGAAGAGAAAGCTTTCCCTCCAGGATGGAGATGACTTCCAGCTGTTTTATTTGTCAGTTTTTACGGTTTAGGAGCACAGTGCAGGAGCAGTTTTTCATCAGGGGTGAAGGTTTGCAGCTTTACAGATGTGTAGAAAGAAAATGCTGTAGCTGATTCTGCTGTTAAGGATTCAAGGGTTTAATTCTAACTGACTTAGACGTCCAGTATAGTGCAGTTCACCTGATTGACTTACCGTTCGATTTTTGACAACAGGTGAAGTGTGATCAAACTCCCCTTTTTATCAGACTTTGGTTTAATGTTAGCGATGTGTTCCAGGGAAAATGGTGAACTTCAGCTCAATGCACTGTGTTACTTTGATGCCCCTCATGAACACATTTGGGCCTAGTGTGTTGCAGCTCAAAATTTTTCATGTGCACAGTCAAAATATATATTGCATCTAATTGGTGTTAGGATCCCAGACGAGAACCCAATTATTTGTAAAATCGAGGAAATGTTATTGCACCACAGGAGTGATGACACTGACCAATAGATACCTTTTATGTTATGTTAAAACAAATTTTAATTACGGAATTAGCCACATTAGCAACAAAGAAATAGCTTTACAGTTAACAGTTACAACAGTACTTAAGTAAAAGAGACAAAACTTTAACTTCCTAAACCTGTCACTATATTACAATTAAGCAAACCAATATATTTCAAATACCATTCTTGAATAAAGGTAACAACCAGGTTTCTACTTGTTTTTCTCTGTGCAGAATCTCTGGAGAGATGTTTTCAGGAAAAAAAGCTAAACAGCTCTGTTCAGATGGGAGTTCTCGGACCAACCGATTTTCAGACACACCTGGTCCTTCCAGTTAGCAATATAACCTGTACCCAAAGCAAAAGGTGTTATTTTGTCTCCTGTTACAAGATGGCCCTTGTTTAGCTCAGACCAAACACAACATCCCTCCTAAATTATTGACACCCCAGGGTGTCACATAAACAATTAGCTAACTATCTGTAAGCAAGTAAATGGTTCTCAAGACCTATCAGCGGAACACTTCACCTGCCAATCAATGAATTCCTCACCGTTACAACATCATGGTAGCACAGTAGCTTGGGTCACTGTCTGTGCGGAGTCTGCACATTCTCCCCATGTCTGCATGGGTTTCCTCCAGGTGCTCTGGTTTCTTCCCACAAGTCCCAAAAGACGTGCTGTTGGGTGAATTGAACATTCAGAATTCTCCCTCAGTGGACCCAAACAGGCGCCGGTCGGTGTTGGGACTAGGGGATTTTCACAGAAACTTCATTGCAGTGTTAATATAAGCCGACTTGTGACAATAAAGATTATTAAATTAATCTTAATCACTGTTCTAGCAGTCATATTATTTGTACGCATCTTGATCCAGGTTTAAATTACATTACTACACAAAAAATATAAAATATAACTTTCTTGTATTCATCACAGTGGATAAAATTTGTGTACATTAAAAACAACTTAACTGGACATGTAAGGAGGGTAGTGTAGTCAGGCATAGGAGTGAAAACTTCCAGACCGTTTTTAAAATGGAAACAGCAGTAAGATTAAGAACGAAGAAGCAGTTGTTAGTTAAACTGATTTTTGTCTACCAGTAAGTGTATTTTTAAGAAGGGTACAATAAAACTAGACGAGTCACTTTCTTGTTTGTTCTGATCTGTTAATGGGCTTACAATATCTGCATAAGGAATTATTAGTCAGTGATGCTATCACACTGTGACGCCAGTGTAAATACAGTGGGCGCGATCTTCCCAAAAGCAAACAAAGTCCCCGAGCGAGCACCTTTAGCCACGTGTTTCTCTGCACTCGCAGTACCAAGAAACACATGGCTATTCAACACGGCCTGTGTTGAATAAGGGGCCTGAACGGGGAACGCATGGCCAAGGCCTGTTTTTTACAATGTGGAGCTCTGTTCGCTGGAACTCCCCGTTGTAGCGAGCGATCGGGACACCATTTTCAATTGAAATCCTGACCCCCGAGGGCCCCTTCTTTTTCTCTCTCTTCTCTCTCTTCGCTCTCTCTCTCTTTCTCTCTCTCTCTCTCTCTCTCTCTCTCTTTTTGTCTCTCTCTCTCTTTTTCTCTCCCTCTCTCTCTCTCTTTTTCTCTCTCTCTCGCTCTCTCTCTCGCTTTCTCTCTCTCTCTCTCTCTCTCTCTCCAGCCCACATGCAATATGGGGGGGTCGTCTGGCCCGATCGCGGGCACGCTAAAAATGCTAGCTTGGCAGTGCCAGGATGGCACCCAGATAGGACCAACAGTGTTGGGGCACCACCCTGCCCAAGTGGCATGCAGCTGGAGCCCTCCGATCCGCTTGGACACCCCCATAAGTTCCGTCTGGTCCCCTTTTGGAGGACCAGTACCACACGCCGCTCGCCTGAGGTCCCCCGAGGAGAAGGGATTGAATCCATTTGAGTCAGTTCAGGCTTTGACAATTTGAACGCCACCTGTTTCTTGTTCAGAGCAAGACTGATGCAGTGAATGTGCTGCAACTGACAGAGGAAACACGGCAAAGGGATATGCGCATGTTCACCACCATCTTCTCAAGGCCACATCCCATGAATGAATTTAAAAAAGCTAATGTGCAGCAGGGTGGCAGATGGAGTGCAAAATGGGAAATTATCCACTTTGGTAGAAGAAGCAGTTTTTTTTAAGCGAGGGCGAGGTCTGGTAAATGTTAGTACAAAAGCAAATATTTTGCACTCTTTACCCAAAGTAAGATATTCTTGTCCTGGAGAGAGTGCAGCAAAAGGTTACTAGATTGAATCCTGGGATGAATGAGTTATCCTTTGAGGTTAGAAAGAGGCCTGATGATAATTCCCCACTGCACACAAGAATGTTCAAAGCATGAAACACTGTTTGGAGAATTTCTGTGGATGTTTTTATACTGTGGAGATGCCGGTGTTGGACTGGGGTGAGCACAGTAAGAAGTCACAGTAAGAAGGAAAGATTCCTTTGGCCTGGGCTTGGGAAATCCTACCAACTGTCCTGGCTAGAGTCAATTCGCACCTCTTTAACCTGGGGTAACCCCATCTCTGGATCTGTAAAGATTTAATTACCTGCAAATGCTCGCATTCTAAGCATTGTCTGGCATCTTTGAATTTGTCTATATAGATGTTTCTGGAACATACCTCTTCATTCACCTGAGGAAGGAGCTGTGCTCCGAAAGCTAGTGTTTGAAACAAACCTGTTGGACTTTAACCTGGTGTTGTAAGACTTCTTATTGTTTTTATACTGCCAGTGTTGTTTCCTAAGCTACTTCAGAGAAATCTTTTTTTGTCACCTTATTCCATGCTGAGAGCTGTCCAGCGGTATTAAGTGACCATTTTATGAGTACCTTTCCAACAGAGGTCAGTGGATGGTCATTCGGGACATGAGCTGTTTCTTCTTCCTAAAATTGTTTGGACCAGTTGGCCCTCTCTGTACTCCTGAAATTAGGTTTGAATAGATATCAGAATGATATGATAGTTGGTGTCCAGCAAATTTCTTCCTCAATCACCCATGGAGATTTGTTGAATCATAGAATGTTTACAGTGCAGAGTGGGCCATTTGACCTTGAACTAGCTTAGTGGTTAAAAACTGGGCAGCATGGACAAGTTGGGCCGAAGGGACTGTTTTCATGCTGTAAACTTCTATGACTCTAAGTGACCGGTTTGGCTCTCTGAGAGAGCATCTTGGACAGGACTACTTCCCTGCCCCTTTCCCACAACCCTGTAAATTTGTTTTCTGTTTGGATGCTTATCCACTTCCGTTTCGAAAGCTGTAATTAAATCTGCTTCCACTACATCCTGAGTGCATTCCAGACCACAGCAATGTGGGTGTTTGTCTAACACGTGAACTACATCGATTCCAGAACACCGCACACTGTCACCTCGAGGGCAATTAGGTATAGGCAACAAATGTTAGCCGAGCCAGCAAAATTCACATCCCGTCAGCGAATAAATTCACAAAACATTTGAAAAAAGATTTTTCCTGATGACACGATTGGTTCTTTTGCTGTTTGCCTTAAATCTTGCCCGTTGTTTCTCGAGCCTTCTTCCAATGGGAGAACAGTTTCTCCCTATCTAGATCTTCTATGATTCTGAACACTTCTAGAAATCCCCTCTCCGTTGTTTTTTCTGGGCAAAACAATTCCAGTTTCTTTAGTCTATCCACATAGAAGTTCCCCTGTCCCTGGAACCATTTCCATCAATCTTTTCTGCACTCTGTCTAAAGCCTTTAAATTCTCCCTAAAGTGTGGTACCCAAAAGTGACACAATGCTTTGAACATCATGAGAAAGAAGAGCAAGGGCATTCAGCTCACTGAGCCTGCTCCACTGTGAAATTAGATTATGGCTGATCTGATTGCAGCTTTATCTTCACTTCCCTGCCTGTCCTCCGTTACCCATTACTCCCTGGTTGGTCAAAAGTCTAGAACTTGGCTTTGAATATATTCAATGATCCAGCCTCCACTGCTCTCTGGAAGGTTCGAAGATTGATGATTATCCGAGAGGAAATTCCTCTGCATCTTTGTTTTAAATCGGAGGCCCCTTATTTTTAAACAGTGCCCCCTTTCTTTGATTCACCAATGGGACGAAACATCCTCCCAGCATCTATCCTGTTAAGCCCTCTCACAATCTTGGTTTTGGGAAGATCACCTCTCATTCTTCTAGACTCCAATGACTAGAGGCCCGACCTGCTCAGCCTGTCTTTGTAAGACAAACCCTTTCATCCCAGATATCCGCCAAGAGAACCTTCTGTGAACTGCTTTCAATGTAAATAAATCCGCCAAGTCAAGAGTCCAAAGCTATTCACTGCTCCAAGTGTGGTCTCACCAATGCCTTGTACAGTTGTAACAATACTTCCATACTGTATGCTCCATCCCCCTTGTAATTAGAAGCAACATTCCAGTTAGCTTCCTAATTACTTGCTGTACCTGCATGCAAACTTGTGATTCAAGTACAATGATGGCCCCTTTACTACAGCACTCTGAAGAGTCTCCATTTAAATAATCTGCTTTTCCATACTTCCTGCCAAAGTGGATGACGTCATATTTTCCCACATAATACTCCATCTGCCACCGTAACCTATCTATCTCCCATTGCAGATGCTTTGTGTCCTGACAACTTGCTTTCCTATCTATCTTTGCATCCTCAGCAATGTGGCTAGAATACACTCGGTTCCTTCATTGAAGTGACTAATCTGATTTGCCATCCTGAAAATGACCCATTTATTCCAACTGTTTCTTTTAGTTAGCCAATCCTCTCTCCATGCTAATATATCACTCCCAATAGGATGAGCTCTTACCTTGTGCAGTAACCTTTTGTGTAACACCTATTCAAATGCTTTCTAGAAATCCAAATGTACTACAACCACTGGTTTCCCATCATCCACCCTGCTTGTTAGATCCTCAAAAAACTCTTAATAAACTTTGTTCTCTTTCACAAAGTCATGTTGACTCTGCTTGATAGTTACGATTTTCTAAATATCCTGCTGCAGCCTGCTTAATAATGGATCCAGCATTTTCCCAATGATGGATGTTCCACTAACTCTCCTTTAGTTTTCTGCTCTCTGTCTCAATCTCTTTCTCTGTCTCTCTCTTCCCCCACCTCTCCCTTGAATAGTGTTGTTACATTGGTGGTTTTCCAATCCTTTCCAGATTCTAGAAAATTTGGAAGATTATAACCATGCGTGCACTATTGCTACAGTCTTTTTCTTCAAGACCACCATCAGGCCTGGAGAGAGTTGTCAGCCTTTAGTCCCATTAGTGTGCCACAACTTTTTAAAAAAAAAATTTAGAGTACCCAATTCATTTTTTCCAATTAAGGAGCAATTTAGCGTGGTCAATCCACCTACCTTGCACATCTTTGGGTTGTGGGGGTGAAACCCTCACAAACACGGGGAGAATGTGCAAACTCCACACGGACAGTGACCCAGAGCTGGGATCGAACCTGGGACCTCGGCGCCGTGAGGCTGCAGGGCTAACCCACTGCACCACCGTGCTGCCCTAGTATGCCACAGCTTTGAAGTGATTGTGATGTTTTAAGTCGTGGTCCCCCCCACCCCCCCAAATGTCTCTTGATTTTCAACTATTCTTCGGATATTTTGTGTTTTCCACTTTGATGACAGACACAAAATACTTGGTTAAAGTCTCTGCCATTTCCTTATTTTCTATTATTATTTCACCAGTCCCGTGCACTAAAGCCAACCCTAACTTTAACTACTCTTTTCCATTTTAAAATCTTACAAAACCTTTGCTGCCTGTTATATTTTGGTTAGTTTTCTCTCAGACCCCAATTTCTCCAGTTTCTTTTTAAAGTAGTTCTTTGCCAGTTTCTGGCCTATCACTAACCTTTACCACATTGTACACCTTTCTTCCTTCAATTTGATACCATCTTTAGCTTCCTTAGTTAACCATGGATGCTGCATCCTTATACAATCTTTGATCGTGAAATATATCTTTGTTGAGAGTTATAATTTATTTCCTGAAATATCTCCCATAGCGTCTCTACCGTCTACTCCTTTTAACCCATGTTCCCATTTCACTTTAGCCAACTCTGCCTTTCATTTTTAAGAAATGAATTTAGAGTACCCAATTCATTATTTCCAATTAAGGGCCAATTTAGCGTGGCCAATCCACCTACCCTGCACATCTTTGGGTTGTGGGGGCGAAACCCACGCAAACACGGAGAATGTGCAAACTCCACACGGGCAGTGACCCAGAGCTAGGATCGAACCTGGGACCTCGGCGCCGTGAGGCAGCAGTGCAGACCACTGTGCCACCTACTGTCTTTCATACATGTTTAATTGCCTTTATTAATTTTATGGCACTAGTTTCAACTTCATATTTTTCAACATCAAAAATTATTCATGCTATGATTGCTCTTACCTAGAGGATTCTTTACTATGAGATAACCTTGTTGATTAATCCTGCCTCATGTCATTTTACACCAGGCAATATGCACTATTCCCTGGTTGGTTCCAGAATGTATGTTCTAAGAGGCTATCCTGAATGCACAATGTGAACTTTTGCCAATTTGGGTTGTATGAAGATTCAAATCTCCTACAATTATTCTAGTGAATTTCTTACAAGCCCCTGTTAATTCGTGATTTGCACTCAGTCTTACAATGTAGTTAGCTACTGCCAAGGGGGTCTAGCCCACTCTTAGCAGTGACATATTTCCTTTGCTCTTATCTCCACCCAAATTGATTCTATGCGATCCCTCTACCCCCCCCACCCCCACACGATCCCACTACCCCCCCACGATCCCTCTACCCCACACTCCCCCACATGATCCCTCTTCTCTCCACCCCCACTTGACGCCTATTCTCCCCCACACGATCCCTCTCCCTCTACCCCCACGATCCCTCTACACCGCCCCACCCCCCACGCGGCCCCTCTTCTCCCCCCACGCGGCCCCTCTTCTCCCCCCACGCGGCCCCTCTTCTCCCCCCACGCGGCCCCTCTTCTCCCCCCACGCGGCCCCTCTTCTCCCCCCACGCGGCCCCTCTTCTCCCCCCCACGCGGCCCCTCTTCTCCCCCCACGCGGCCCCTCTTCTCCCCCCACGCGGCCCCTCTTCTCCCCCCCACGCGGCCCCTCTTCTCCCCCCACGCGACCGATCCCAAACTTGCCTCACTTGCAGTCACATCCTCCTGTCCCTGATCATGAACAAGGTGTGGAGTACCTATGGGATATGACGCCTTGCTCGAACAATGTGTGCAGCTAACTCTCCCCTCCCATATGCATCACAATGTCTGAACTTCAGACTCCAGCTCATCGACTCTGAGCTGATGTTCTTCGAGCTCCGTGTTTGCTGTAGATGTGGTTACGGTCGCCATGGATCACATTGTCCGCATACTGCAGCTGGGACACACTGCCTGCCCTGCCACCTAATTTAACCATTGGGTTTCAAGTGTAGAAATAACACTCAATTGCTGTGTATTCCACCAGGTACAGGTAAGACCATAAGGCGTAGGAGCAGAAGTGGATCACTCTGCCCATTGAGACTGCTCCGCCATTCAGTGAGATCATGACTGCACAGCTGTGGGGGGGAAGAGGAGAGGCGCTATCGCCATGGGGTACGGGTCGAGTGGGGTGTGCTGACCTGGGGCGAACATCTGCCAAGCTATGGCTAGTCGGTGGGGGAGGGGGGCGGGTTGCCCTCTGATCCGGCTGATTACCTGGAACGTGAGGGGGCTGAACGGGCCGGTTAAGAGAACCAGGGTGTTCTCTCATCTAAGGGGGTTGAAGGCGGACGTGGCTATGCTCCAGGAGACCCACCTGAAGGTGGCGGACCAGGTCCATCTGAGGAAGGGGTGGGTGGGGCAGGTTTATCATTCAGGATTGGACGCGAAGAACTGGGGGGTGGCGATTCTAGTGGGGAAGAGGGTGGCGTTTGAGGCGGCTGAGGTGGTGTCGGACAAGGAGGGCAGATATATCATGGTGAGGGGTAGGCTGCAGGGGGAGAGAAGGTGGTGCTGGTGAACGTATATGTCCAGAATTGGGATGATGCTGGCTTCATGAGGCGATTGTTGGGCCGCATCCCGGAGGCAGGGGGCCTGATCATGGGGGGAGATTTTAACACAGTGCTGGATCCCACACTGGACCGGTCCAGTTCAAGGACGGGTAGGAGACCGGCGGCGGCCAATGTGCTGAGGGGATACATGGACCAGATGGGAGGGGTGGATCCCTGGAGGTTTGGGAGACCGAGAGCGTGGGAGTATTCCTTTTTCTCTCACGTCCATAGGGTTTATTCCCGGATAGACTTTTTTGTCCTAAGCAGGGGATTGATTCCGAGGGTGCAGGATGCCGAGTACTCGGCCATAGTGATTTTGGACCATGCCCTGCACTGGGTTGATCTGGAGATGGGAGAGGCGCGGGACCAGCGCCCGCTTTGGCGCCTGGATGTGGGGATGCTGGCGGAGGAGGAGGTGTGTAAGAGGGTTCGGAGAAGCATTGAGGGGTATCTGGATACCAATGATACGGGGGAGGTCTGGGTGGGGATGGTCTGGGAGGCTCTGAAAGCAGTGATCCGGGGGGAGCTGATCTCCATCCGGGCCCACAGGGAAAGGAGGGAGAGGATGGAGAGGGAGAGACTGGTGGGAGAGCTTCTGGAGGTGGACAGGAGATATGTGGAGGCACCGGAGGAAGGGTTGCTGGGAGAAAGGCGTAGGTTGCAGGCCAATTTTGACTTGTTGACCACCAGAAAGGCAGAGACACAGTGGAGGAGGGCGCGGTATATGAGTATGGAGAGAAGGCGAGCAGGATGTTGGTGCATCAGCTCCGTAGGCAAGATGCGGCTAGGGAAATTGGGGGAGTGAAGGATGGGGGTGGAAATGTAGTGCAGAAGGGGACAGAAGTAAACGGGGTCTTTACGGACTTTTACGAGGGATTGTACCGGTCGGAACCTCCGATGGGGAGGGAGGGGATGGAGAGATTCATGAACAGGCTATGTTTCCCAAGGGTTCAAGAGAGGCTGGTAGAGGGGCTGGGGGCGCTGATAGAGTTGGAGGAGCTAGTCAGGGGGATCGGGCAAATGCAGTCAGGTAAGACCCCAGTAACAAAAAATATGCGGACCTGGTGGGTCCCCTGCTGGTGCGAACTTTCAATGAGGCGTGGGATGGGGGGGCTTTCCCGACGATGTCGCGGGCACTGATCTCTTTGATCCTAAAACGGGATAAGGACCCCTTGCAGAGCGGATCATATAGGCCTATCTCGCTACTTAACGTAGACGCTAAGTTGCTGGTGAAGATCCTGGCTACCAGGATAGAGGATTGTGTGCTAGAGGTAATTCATGAAGATCAGACAGGATTTGTCAAGGGGCGGCAGCTCAACACGAATGTGCGGAGACTGCTCAATGTTATCATGATGCCGGCAGTGGAGGGGGAGGCGGAGATAGTGGTGGCGCTGGATGCAGAGAAAGCGTTTGATAGAGTTGAGTGGGGGTACCTCTGGGAGGTGCTGGAGAGGTTTGGATTTGGGGAGGGATTCATCAAATGGGTGAGGCTGCTTTACGTGGCGCCGATGGCGAGTGTAGTCACAAATGGAAGGAGATCGGAGTATTTTAGGCTCTATCGTGGGACAAGGCAGGGGTGTCCCCTGTCCCGTTGCTCTTTGCACTGGCGATTGAACCGCTGGCCATGGCGTTGAGGGAGTCAGGGAAATGGAGGGGTCTGGTGCGGGGTGGGGAGGAGCACCGGGTATCGCTGTATGCGTACGACCTGCTGTTATATGTGGCGGACCCAGAGGGGGGAATGCCGGGGGTGATGGAGCTGTTAGCGGAATTTGGGGATTCTCGGGCTATAAGCTAAACTTAGGAAAGAGCGAGGGGGATCAGGAGGAGGGAATTGGGAGGCTCCCCTTCAGGAGGGCAGTGAAGAGTTTCAGGTACCTGGGGGTGCAGGTGGCCAGGAGTTGGGGGGCTCTTCATAAGCTTAACTTCACCAGACTAGTGGAACAGATGGAGGAGGAATTTAAAAGGTGGGACATGGTGCCGCTATCGCTGGCGGGCAGAGTGCAATCCGTCAAAATGACGGTTCTCCCGAGGTTCTTGTTCCTCTTCCAGTGCTTGCCCATCTTTATTCCTAGGGCCTTTTTTAAAAGGGTGACCAGCAGCATCATGGGATTTGTTTGGACGCATGGCACCCCGAGGGTGAATAGGGTCTTCTTGGAGCGGAGTAGAGATGGGGGGGGGGCTGGCGTTGCCCAACCTCTTGGGGGACTACTGGGCGGCCAACGTGTCGATGGTACGCAAGTGGGTGATGGAGGGGGAGGGGGCAGCATGGAAACGGATGGAGAGAGCGTCCTGTGGGGATACAAGCCTGGGGGCCCTAGTAACGGCGCCGTGGCCGCTCCCTCCCACGAGGTATACCACGAGTCCGGTGGTGGCGGCTACCCTCAAGATTTGGGGGCAGTGGAGGTGACATAGGGGAAAAGTGGGGGGCTCGATGGAGGCTCCGTTAAGGGGGAACCATAGGTTCGTCCCAGGGAACATGGATGGGGGATTTCAGGGATGGTATAAAGCGGGCATTAGACAGCTGAGGGACCTGTTTATCGATGGAAGGTTTGCGAGCCTGGGGGAGTTGGAGGAGAAATTTGGGCTCCCGCCGGGAAACATGTTTAGATATCTGCAGGTAAAGGCATTTGCTAGACGGCAGGTGGAGGGATTCCCTGCGCTCCCCGCGAGGGGGGTGAGTGACAGGGTGCTCTCGGGGGTCTGGGTCGGGGAGGGGAAGATATCTGATATCTACAAGGTTATGCAGGAGGTGGAAGAGGCGTC
This sequence comes from Scyliorhinus canicula, assembly GCF_902713615.1. Lineage (NCBI taxonomy): Eukaryota > Metazoa > Chordata > Chondrichthyes > Carcharhiniformes > Scyliorhinidae > Scyliorhinus > Scyliorhinus canicula. Next base: position 78,563,176 of record NC_052146.1, on the reverse strand, counting down.
AGTAGAGGAGCTGAAAACGAAGTGGGAGGGGGAACTGGGGGAACAGATTGAAGACGGGACATGGGCTGATGCCCTGGAGAGGGTAAATTCTTCCTCCTCGTGTGCGCGGCTTAGCCTCATTCAAGGGCCCACATGACTGGGACGAGGATGAGTAGGTTCTTTGGGGGTGAAGATAGGTGTGTCAGGTGCTCGGGGAGTCCAGCGAACCATGCCCATATGTTCTGGGCATGCCCGGCATTGGAGGAGTTCTGGAAGGGGGTGGCGAGGACGGTGTCAAGGGGGTGGGATCCAGGGTCAAGCCAGGATGGGGGACTCGCGATCTTTGGGGGTGGGGTAGAGCCGGGAGTGCAGGAGGCGAAAGAGGCCGGTGTGCTGGCCTTTGCGTCCCTAGTAGCCCAGCGAAGGATTTTGCTACAATGGAAGGACGCGAGGCCCCCAAGCGTGGAGACCTGGATCAATGACATGGCGGGCATCATTAAGCTTGAGAAGGTCAAATTCGCCCTGAGAGGATCGGTGCAAGGGTTCCTTAAACGGTGGCAACCTTTCCTCGACTTTCTGGCTCAACGATAGGGTACTGGGACAGTAGCAGCAGCAACCGGGGGGGGGGGGGGGGGGGGGGGGGGACGTTGATTATGTTTGCTTATTTTATTTAATTAATTTAAATTTATGGTTTAGTTCTCTTGTTGGGTGGGGTGGGGGGAGTGTAATACATGTGATGTTACGGTTTGGGTGGAATTGTGGGTGTTATGGGGCTGTTAGTTGCATATTACTGCTTGTTGCTATACTTGTTATATTTTTATATTTTCTGTAAAAAATTCCAATAAAAATTATTTAACAAAAAAAAATGACTGCACAGCTGTGTGAAAACTGGGCATTTTTATCAGCTCGCATGCATCAATTTTTATTTTTAAAAATAAATTTAGAGTACCCAATTCATTTTTTTTCAATTAAGGGGCAATTTACCATGGCCAATCCACCTAGCCTGCACATCTTTGGGTTGTGGGGCAAAACCCATTCAAACACGGGGAGAATGTGCAAATTCCACTCGGACAGTGACCCAGAGCCGGGATCGAACCTGCCGTGAGGCAGCAATGCTAACCACAGCGCCACCGTGCTGTCCTTGCATGCATCAATTTTAATTATTATTAAACCAGTATAATAACTTGGAAGGACAATTTGGCAAGGTCCTGCATTGGTGCAGTAGCATGCCAGACTAGTTATCGGTCTTTTCCTGCGCTGTTAGAAGTCATCTCATCCCACCACCCGAGTATACAAGTCAGCTGTACTTATTTATTGTTTTTCTTAATGTTATTTCTTCACTATTGCTTTTTGTTCAAACTTTGATAAAATTAAACATTCACTTAATATCATGTTCCCTTATAATTGAATGACGATTCCAATGATTTGCTCTGAAAACTGGCGAGATCCAAAATCTCACGCGCCGCAGTCTGGAGGTTGCTGCTTTTGAGGTTCTGTACCTATACTTTAACTAGTTAAGCAGTAAATTTAATACCCTTGTATTGGTTTAAGCAACTGCCCATGTTTAGAAGGATGAAATCTTAAACTCATTAAGCAGTCATTTACAGGCTCACCTAATTAAACTGACTGCTCACCAGTTCTTAAGAGGCTGAAAAAAATATAAGAAACAGCAGCTCATTTTTGCTCCATTTTCCTCAATTAATACTTGTACCTTGCTGCACTCGGGCCATATCGCAGTCTGTGCTCCCATGCTCTAAAGCTCTTCAGCTCCAGCTGAGGTCAAACCAGTGATTCATAAAGGTTCAGCATGACTTTCTTGCTTTGCACTTTATGCTTTTGTTAATAAAGCTCATGATCCCCAATGCTTTCTCACCCACTTTCTCATGCTGTTCTGCCATCGTCATTCATTTGTGCACATATATCCTGAGGTCCTCTGCTCCTGTGTCCCCTTTAGAATTAGAATTGTATTCTTAAATTTCATCTGTCGAGTGTTCAGCCATTCCACCAATCTCTTGTAGTCCATCACTAGCCTCCTCACAAATTAAAATACTTCAAGTTTTGTGTCACCTATAAATTTTGAAACTGCACAGTGTGTACCTAGAAATAAATTTATCCCTATTAATTTGAATCATGATATCTTGGCTTATATACTTGCTGGCATATTCACTCCACTTGCTTCATATCTAAACAGCAGCATAAGTTGGATTTTTATGTTGTACCTCTGGTGCAGTCGTCATTTAAGGTGCTGCACAGGAACATGATAAAATAAAATAACTAAGTAGGAAGAGGAGGGAGGGATTTAAGGAGGAGATTCTAGATCTTAACAGCTTGGGAGCTGAAAGCAGAGTCAGCACTGATGCAGCGTTAAAATCTGGGAAGCACAAGAGGCTGGAATTTAATGAAGGGACATATCTTGGAGGATGGTGGGGCTGAAGAGATTAGAAATGGACATGGGGAAGAAAGGTTCCTGCTGAGCCAGCGCGGGGCTTCTGGCAAGCAGTCTGATCATTGTGACAGTGTAGGAGACAAGAGAGCTGGTAATATGGTGAAACTGGGTGCCATCATGACAGGTCTGTTTTCTGAGGTGACGTCTGCTCCACTTTCCGTGCACTCGTTTTTTTTAAATTTAAAGAACCCAATTTTTTTTTTTAAGATTAAGGGGCAGTTTAGCGTGGGGGTAGCACATTGTAACAGTTATGTTTTTATTCACTAGCTGCCTTTTGCAGTGCTCTGGTTCAGTGAAATGCCATTTCAAACTTGAACTTTCCCCAGTATAATATGTCTTCAGCTAAATAATTGAAGCTCACTTGTTCTGTGATCTTGCCAAGCTGAGTTAGAAATGTTCGGTGGGTGGGACTATGGTAGTTTTGATGGTAATACAGAACTTCATACTTGCAGGTTATTCTAGGATATGTCAAACAGGCAGCTCCTAGAAGTTCTCTAAGGTGACTCTGCTGCTCTGATAATGATTGAGAGTTAAATGAGGATTGGATCTGCATTTGATTTGGTCCTTTTGCGCTCCCCGCATATCCAGTGGTCACACAGCCCACTGGACAACGCTGGGGAAGTACCAAGGGGTCACAGATGATGATGGAACTGCAGGTAAACAAGACACGGGTGTCTTTAGAAGCAAGAGAAAGGGAACATGGTCAAGTGGCTTTATTCATAGAATCCCTACAGTGCAGGAGGCCATTCGGCCCATCGGGTCTGCACTTTGAAAGCGCACCCTACTTAAGCCCACGCCTCCACCCTATTCCCGTAACACAGTAACCCCATCTAACCTTTTGGTCACCAAGGGACAATTTAGCATGGCCAATCCACCTGACCTGCATCGTTGGACTGTGGGAGGAAACCGGAGCACTTGGAGGAAACCTACGCAGACACGGGAAGAACGTGCAGACTCCGCACAGACAGTTGCCCGAGGCTAGAATTGGGTCCTGGAACTGAGGCGGCAGTGCTAACCACTGTGTCACCGTGCCGCATATCTGCATGATCATACAACTTGTCTCGGAGAGACACGGACTGTGATTGTTTCCAGCGCTCAAGTTTGGCTCTGATTCAGGGCAGTACAGTGGCACAGTGGCTAGCACTGCTGCCTCACGGTGCTGAGGGCGATGGTCGATCCCGTCCCGGGTTACTGTCCGTGTGGACTTTGCACATTCTACCCGTGTTGGCATGGGACTCATCCCCCCACAACCCAAAGATGTGCAGAGTAGCTGGGTTGACCATGCTAAATTGTCCCTTAATTGGAAAAAGCATAATTGGGTACTTTAAATCTATTTAAAAAAACCTTTGGCTCTGATTCCTTGCAGAACCCTTCTTGCAGTGGGTTGTCTGTTGTAGTTGATGGGTGAGTATTATGGACTCGTGCTACAGTTTAAAGATTCAAAATCCTGTAAGCACTTGCATGTTGGAGAGCTGACAAATACTCAAGTCAATGAGGTAATTCCTTGAACTGCCATTGTTCAGCTGCTTATTGCACTTGTCATTGCAGCAATGTGGTCAGCGGTTATTTGCCTGTCGTTCATCTGAGGACTTAACCTCTTTCCACATGTCCTAAAACCCAAACCCCACAAGAAGAATTGAAATGTTTCCCCACTGAATGCCTCTGCATTAACAGATTGTAATTCTTAGGGTAAGATATTATGGATTCTAGAATCAAGTCGGGTAAATGGAGTTACGTTAACTGACCAAATTGACTCGAGGATCTGAATAACAATCTTCATTAGTGTCACAAGTAGGTTTACATTAACAATGCGGTGAGAATCTGGTGGTCTCCTGTTCATATGTCCTGAGCACAGCCAGCATCATCCACTGTACTAACTGGTGGTGTAGTCTGTAAGACTGTCATCAGGCATGATGTAAATATTTTATTTTGTGCATACACAAGAGAAAACCTTAATGTGACAGTGCTCTAGTCCTCCACCGTTGCGGTTAAGTGCACTTCATGTTGATGTCTCGGCCAGGTGGGTTCCTCAGTCCTGCTGTTGTCATGTGGAAGTGCCGAGTGGAGTTTGAGTACAGGCCCGCAGGAAGGAACATTCGTGGGTGAATTGTTTGTAGATCCCATTCCACAGCCTCCTGAGATGCAAGGGTGACATTAGCACCAAGCTGAGTGGCAGTATGTTCAAATGTATCATGTAGCTGAGAAGAAAGGAAAGAAACTGGCATCTGCAGCAAGAAGAATTAACTGGGTCATTAAAGTATTGGATGATTAAAGAATGATGTACTGTAAAGTATTTGAGGTAAAGTATTTTAAGTAGCCCCAGTCCACTTGCTCTAATTATTAGAAAAAATAATATCCTCTTTAAATTAAATATTAAGTGACATCCAAAACCAATTTTGGAAATAAATTACTGTGATGCCAAAGTTCAGAACTAAGCAATCAATCTAATATGAATGTGCACAATACTAAATTGAGCCATTTCTCATATTTGTAAATTTTCTTGTGGCATTCCAAATCTCCTCTTGAATTAGAACGAAAAAATTTGGAAAGAAATGTGTTTTATTGTTTGTGAAGTATTTAAAACACTGGTTAGCATTCCCCGTTGTCTTTGGGGCTGAGCATTTTGCTGCTTGAGTTTCCGCAAGTTGTAAGTTTAATCAGGTACTTCGATCCACTGAGAATATTGTTTTCCATCAGGTCGACACATTTCTCCATCTGCTCTACAAAATTGCCAGTTGTGTAGAGTTAGTTTAGTTCACCTTTTTGGAGTATGCTCGGTTTGACTGTTATGAGCTTTGGGTAGTTGATTCCTCCAGTGTTTCCTCCCCTGCTGATTGCTGTTCAGTGCATTACCCTCTGTTGCATTGAGCCAAACCAGCAATGATCCTGGTTCAATCCCTGGGCTGTGTTGAATTAGTGAGTCACAGCCCAGAGTAATAGCACACAAGAGTCTTTGGGCTGGGCAGCGGAAATGCAGGCAGTGTTCTCAAGGTCAGCATAGGTAGGTATTCAGTAATGACTGGTTTGGGTTGTGTTGTGATTCTCTTCATGTATTATGCTCAGGATCTTAACCATTCAACCAGCCAATCATAGGAGGCTGCAGTAGAGTTGAGGCTGCTTTCCGTATCTCAGGCCGAGCTATTGTTTTGTCTGCCTTCACGAGAGGAAACTTAGGAAATGACAATTAAAGCATAGAAGTTGATGACTATACTCCAGGTAACTACTCTTGATTATGCAGTTGAAAGATTATATAGTCCTTTCGTAGCCAATTCGATCCTCCCCTAATGTTTATTCAAATGGGGGTTGACTTGAGTGCCATTGGGAATGGACCAGAACTCTTCATCTTGGACAGCAGCCCACGTCTCAAAGCAGGTGCAGCTCAGTCCTCAATGGACTGCGGTTACAGGCAGTCCAGGTGAAAGTCCAACCAGCAGCTCTTAAAACATACTTCACAGGGGTGTGTCTCAAATTTCAGACTATACTGTTCTGTCCATGAAGCAGATATTTGGGGAACACTTTGTATCCTGTTCCACAATGATATTTCCTGATTGTATTGTATTCTTGTGCAGAAAGAGTGAGTGGGAAGTCACTCAGTAAAGGTTTGTTCATTTTCTTCCCTCCTTTGCTGGTGTTCAGCCCTCAGGACACAGACAGGCCTCTTGGTTCCTGGCACAGGGGAGTAAGGGCTATTCAACCATGGAGGAAGGGATTGCAGGCAAACTGAATCCTACCAATGTGCCATATCTGGAATTGGCTGAGCTCAAATGAAGAATTGGAGAAGTTGGGAAATCTGGCAGAGGACTTCAGGTGCTACGGAAACAGTTTATTTTAGATTGGGGATGAAAAGGGGCTGGTTTAGCTCACTCGGCTAAATCGCTGGCTTTTAAAGCAGGCCAGCAGCACGGTTCGATTCCCGTACCGGCCTCCCCGGACAGGCGCCGGAATGTGGCGACTAGGGGCTTTTCACAGTAACTTAATTGAAGCCTACTCGTGACAATAGGCGATTTTCATTTTCAAAAGGTCCCTTGTTTCCTTCAACGAAAACAGAGTGTGATTAGCTTCTAGGTAGCTAAGGAAGAAGCAGCATGGTAACCCTTGTTGCTACTGCCTTGTTTCCTCAGTGTTTTCTCATACCATTCCCTGCCACAATATTCAGCCGTGGGCACCAGTTAGAGGAAGGTATTTGTAGCAGCAAGACCGTTGTAGTCCAAATGCTGAAATTTGCAGAGCTGTGTTTAGACTGGGATAGACGTGTTGTTTTGCCATCTTAATGCTGCAGTAATTTTGTCAAGGTTTTAAGCAAGATTTCAAAAGATTAATTGTAAGATATTTGAGTAGTCCATGCATGGATGAAGGAAAAGATCAGCAGGCCCATCCATCATAGATGCTGTAACCAGGTTACACCTTCATACACCTCCTGAACCACCAGGGAGAGGCTAAAACAAACCTCTTACTTTCAGGATAAACTCTAGGAAATTCCTCTTAGGCAAAAATCAAAGTTTCCGGGGATTATGGAAGTTTCCAATCACAACTGATTTATCCTCAACAGTATGCAGGAATTTCTTTGTGACCATAGAAATAGAATCGATCTGCTCCACTTGTTGAAACAATCTTCTCACGTCTATAACATAATGAGTCTCTTAAGTGTCACCATAGACTGTGATCCAACTGCACACCAGCTGTTCTAGCTCTCCTGGGCAAGATTTCTCTCTCCATTCCAGTTAGTTTATTTTCTACGCAAGCCAGGAATGTAATGCAATTTTCCCCCTTGCCTGGATGAATGCAACTTCATTATTAGTCAAGAAGCTTGACACCAGGACAAAGCAACCCACTTGATTGGCACTTCCTCCACCACTGACGCACAGTGGCAGTCATGTGCACCATCTACAAGATGCCCTGCAGGAGCTCATGAAGGCTCCTGCAACAGAACATTCCAAACCCACAACCGCTACCTTCTAGGTATGGTAAAGTTGCCATAGTCCCAGATGACCACAGGCTGCTTTCCCCTTTGAGGGGGAGAGCTGACTGGTGGTGATTTAACCTGATGGTCACCACATCTCAGGCGAGGGGCAAAGTTAAGAAGGGCCTTCATGAATAACCTCAGCCCACATGGGAATTGAACCTGCGCGACTGGCCTTTCTATGCATCATGGACCATCTGTCTAGCCAAGTGAGCTAAACTGGCCCTCCAAACTAGCCCTACCACCTAATAGGATGAGAGCAGCTAAATGCAGCTGAACACCACCACTTGAAAGTGCCCCTCCAAGCCACTCACCATCCTGACTTGGCAATATATCGCTGTTCCTTCACTGTTATTGGGTCAAAATCCTGGAACTCCCTCCCTAACATCACTATGGGACGAGCAATAAATGGTGGCCTAGCCAGTGTTTCCTACATCCCATTAATGAATAAACAAAATTATACCCTCAAAGCAAAAATATTTTCTGATTTGTTTAATATCCCTTAAACTGCATTGCTTTTTGTATTCATTCCTGGGCTGTGGGCATCCTATTAACTATTTCTACTTCCAGCATGACCATAAAACATTTCCTGCATGTTTTACATATTTACCTGTTAGGTATTTCATTTATTCTTTGTCATTGAATTCATTTAATTTTTATTACCATCAATTCTGATTTGTGGTTGCAGAGAAATTGCTCTCTGCCTGTCCCAACTTGTTTAAATACCCCCCAGTGACAGTTGCTGCATCAAGAGCCAGTGTTTCAACCCCATGCTGATTCTTACTGAACCCCATCCAAAAGGTTACTGTTCCAGAAAATGTCTTTAGGCCACCGAGGAAACCAAAGCCTTCCCAGGTGATTTGGCTGTTGCTATCTTAAAAGCAAACCAGGGTCAACAGCCCTAATCTTGGACGTGCAAAAATCTATCAATCTCCGTTTTGAAAGTAATGGTTGATCTACTGTCAATCATTGTATATGGAAGAGTGTCGCAAACATCTGCCACCCTCTGTGTGCAGTAGTGTTTCCTAATTTCACTCCTGAAATGCTTTAACCAGTTAGGCTACTCCAATTTACAAGCTCTGTGTCTCTCACCATTTTGGACTTGTGTAGTTTGTGGTGTAAAGTTGGAATTTAAAAAAAATCAAATTGAGAAATGTACACCTAATATTTCAAGTCTGACATCTGAAGTCTAATGAGAGTTTCCCTTTTTTAGGAATGTGATTCTTATTGGGGCAAGTAAATGGAGTTCCAACCTTTACAATAAGCCCTCTCTCCACTTTCCAAAAAACTTTGGCAAAACGTGTATGCATCACAGACCTTTTCCATATCTGTCGTCCTAGCAGGTGAAACAACTGGAGCAAGTCTCCAGAAAGATCTCTCTCCAGGTAATTCTCCCAGCCCAAGCTCCAAATTGTCACACCCTCCGTGTGACGCCCCTCCCTCCCAATTGAAGAAAAGGGCTTTGAACACTGCCAGTGCCCTCTCATCGAAGTTTCCCACAAGTGATCAGTGAGTGACTGACTGGCTGGAAAGCAGCATTTAAAAATCTACCTCGAGAAATTATAAATAAACCCATCCCAAAAGTTGGAAAATAATGATGTTTTGCGTTATGGCATCTTGGCTCAATTGCCTGAGTTTGTGTTTGTTCCATTCCAGACAATGTAAGTACAGCCCTGGGTATCCGGTGTTGTCAGGTTCAACTTTCCGATGCAACATTTAACAGAGACTGTGTCTGCCTTTTTATACAGATGTAAACAAATCCAGTGCCCTATTAGATGAACTGAGGAGTTCTCCTGGTGTCAACTTTAGCCAACAACCATCAAAACCAATTGACTGGACACAGTAGAAAAGCAAGGAAGCTATGATGAACCTGTATAAAATCTCAGTTCAGCCTCAAACGGAATATTGTGACCAATTCTAGGTACAAGATTTTAGGAAAGTTGTAAAGGCATTATCAAGGGAGTGGAAAGATTTTGTGTGGTTCCAGATCTGAAAGACTTCAGATATGTGGATAGATTGAAGAAGCTGGAGTTCATAGAATCACAGAATTACTACAGTTCAGAAGGAGGCAATTCGACACATCAGGTCTGCACTGACCCTCTGAAAGAGCACCCTGCCTAGCCTCTGCCCTCCAACCCCACCTAACCTGCACGTCTTTGGACTGTGGGAGGAAACCGGGGAACCCGGAGGAAATCCATGCAGACACGGGAAGAACATAAAACTCCACACAGTCACCCAAGGCTGGAATTGAACCCAGATTCCTGGTGCTATGAGGCAGCAGTGCTAACCACTCTGCCACCATGTGATTAAGGGGAGATTTGTTAGAGGTATTTGAAATCATCTGGTGCCTGGATCAAGTACAAAGGAGAGTCAAGAACCAATTTAAGATGATTGGCAAAAGCATTGCAAGAAAATTGTTTTCACAGCACTTTTCACTAACCCCACAGTAGATCTGATCTGAAATGGCCTGTGTGTGCTGGTGCCAGGTTCAATTGAGGCTTTCAAAAAAAAGAATTGGATTATTATTTTATATTATCATACTTTTATCAAGTAATTTGTTGCTTGCTGAGTGTTTTGGGACAGTTTAAGGATGTGAATGGTGCTGCCCTTTTCCCTGTTTCACACATGCTGTCGCTTGCCCCACACCCTCCACAAAAAATAGATTCTAAGGCAATAATCAGATGACTAATGTGCTATTATAAGGACAGTGTCCAGTTTTCTAATATTAGAAATTGTGCACATGTTTGACTTTCTCCGTTTCTCCTTTCAGATTCCTTCTGTCCCACAGCTGTAATCCTCCTCTTTCAACAGTTCTAGGTATCCCGGTTATCTCTCAATGGGGAAGCCGGTGATGCTAATGTGGAAATAACGGCACATATCACCATGTTAGCATTGCTGCAATACACTGGTGTGATATTTATTCCAGAATGTCTGCGAGAAAAAGTTAGTACTTTGTGTGTACTTATCATTTGAAGCAATATAAACCAGGAGAAGTGACTGCCATTGTGCCTGTACTGGGACATCTCGAGATAGAGGGAGGAATCCATGCCTGCTGACTGTTCCAGATAAATTTTGTGGATCAAAAAGAAACCATGGATGTTGAGTCATTGAGTTATTTTCAAGGCAGGTCAATAGATTCTTTCGATGCTGAGGGGTCTTGGGATAAAGCAGATAGGTGATGTTGAAGTAGGAGAGTGGCCATCATCTTATTGAAGGTAGTGCAGCCTTGAAGGGCCAGAATGGCCTAATCCTGCCCCAGTTTTTTTTTGTTAAAATCTGCTGACCTGATTCAATCTTGAATCGATCAGGAGCATTTGGAGCAAGCTGGGGAACAAGTGTTGCATGTTGATTCATTCATTTCAGTGCTGACTCGCTGCAGTGATTTGTGACATGTCTTTTCGCCTGCAAAAGATCGGAGCAGTTGGCTGCTGTGACAGGTTTTGGTCATAAGGGAGTGGCTGGCGTGTTGCTGTATCCCTGTATTTCCTGATTAAAACCAGTCCTATTATCTTCTGGAACTGTTCTTAGTGCATGTGATTCTGTTACTGTGACAAGGGATCTGGTTTGAATAGCAGATGTCAGACACTGGAATCCAAGAAAAATGCTGATGTAAAGATGTCTAGGAAGGATATTAATTGGGGGTAATGGGAACTCTGCTGTTAGAAGCTGAGACTGGAGACCTTCCATTTGAAGTATGAAGCATTATGGTTATTGTCCTGGCAGTGTTCAGATAGGTTGTGACTCAGTGTACATTGGCTCGGGTGTGAAGAAATCTGCTTTTATTTTAGAACATAGAACAGTACAGCACAGAACAGGCCCTTCGGCCCTCAATGTTGTGCCGAGCCATGATCACCCTACTCAACCCACGTATCCACCCTATACCCGTAACCCAACAACCCCTTCTTTAACCTTACTTTTATTAGGACACTACGGGCAATTTAGCATGGCCAATCCACCTAACCCGCACATCTTTGGACTGTGGGAGGAAACCGGAGCACCCGGAGGAAACCCACGCACACAGGGGGAGGACGTGCAGACTCCACACAGACAGTGACCCAGCCGGGATTCGAACCTGGGACCCTGGAGCTGTGAAGCATTTATGCTAACCACCATGCTACCCTGCTGCCCTAAATATTGGCTTTAATGTTAAAGTACCTGGGTTGCCTGTGCAAGAATCAGCTGATGGTAACTCCAAATATAGCTGCAGGATTTGTCAATGCTGCCAGCGGAAAACTTGGTTTTCGTGTGGTCTTTGACCACTGTTTACTTCAAGGTTTCTATTGGCAGCTCAGGACCCACAAGTATGGCTGCCAGGGACACCGGCTCCCTCCAAAATCAATATAGAAATGGCCAGCACATCAAACTGCCATTTATGAAAATGATCTGGAGGCCTTTGCAGTATTGATAATGTGCACGTGCATGGAAGGTTAAACTCAGCTGCTAAGCTCTGTGAATTGCCTGCTCGGCTCCGATAATGAACCCTCAATTTAATGACCAGATAATTGTGTGATGGCCAAATGAAAGGATCAGTATTCTAAACTTGATGTTCCTAAACAAAAATGTAAAGTTTTCTTAAACACTATATGACATTAAAGCAGGCAGCACGGTGGCGCAGTGGTTAGCATTGCTGCCTCACGGCACCGAGGTCCCAGGTTCGATCCCAGCTCTGGGCCACTTTCCAAGTGGAGTTTGCACATTCTCCCCATATTTGCATGGGTTTCGCCCCACAACCCAAAAGTTGTGCAGGGTAGGTGGATTGGCCACGCTAAATTGTCCCTTAATTGGAAAAAATTAATTAGGTACACTAAATTAAAAAAAAACTGACATTAAAGCAGGTAAGGCGCAAAAGCATGAGGCCTCCAAATTCTAACCCCTCTCTGATGCATGGTGAGTGGGCCCCACATTAACTGTTGAATGTGCATTTGTCTTGCATTGATCAGCCATTCCTGACTCCATCTGATAGAACTGCAGAATGCTTTGGATATTGTTGTTTTGGGATTTTACATCCGAAACGTTTTCTAAACTTGTTCCTTGGACAATACAGCAAGAGGCGCACCAGCTCTGTAATCCTGGTTTTATGATGGTCATTGTCTGATGATGCTGATGTCAGTAAATGCTTGAACATGGTCTGCAGTATCAGACTAAATAGCAACAACAGCTTGTTTGGCAAACGGTGCTTTGCAGAACTGTTATCCAACAATATTTGTCACCGAGATGGGTAAAAGGTGGAAAGGTTCAGGGAGGGAATACCAGAGCTTGGAGCCACTGATCGATTGGTGGAAATCAGAGGATGTGCAGAAATCTTGGAGAGATGTCAGTCCAGAGCAAATTACATATATGCGCGGGGGGGGAGGCAAAAGCATCAAGGTATCTGAAAACGGGGATGAGAATTAAAAAATTGATGTTTGGGGGTCGGAGGGGGGGGGGGGGGGGGGGGGGGGGGAGGGAATGTTGGTCAGCAAATATAGACAAAGAGGGAATGGGACTTGTGTGTTCGGATACAGCCAGCAGACCTTGGATGAACTCCACTTTATGGATAAGGTACAAAATGTTAAAGTTCATCTTTTATTGAACAGAATATATCAGCAAGCAAATCCCTGGGAGTCTGTCTGTCTGTCTATGCGTGGGTTAAATCCCAAGTTGCCTGTGAACACATGGAGTTGATTGTACAGTATGCCCATGCTAAATGTTGCGCCATTAATGACACTTCCAGTGGTTATGCTCAGTCAACACTGAATCATTCTGGGAACTTTTGTTTATCCCCTTGAGATTCAAGGAAAGCTGTGCTCAGGAGAGCAATGAGCTGTGGTGCCAGACTCAAATGCTGGCCCATTACTGCTACATATGGGTTGACGTGTCTTTAGCAGGAAGTATGCTTTACATTAATTGTGCTGCTTCATTGCTCTGGCTAGTGACTGGTTGGTGTATATTTAAACATTAACCCTTGTGGTGTAAAATCCCCATTTCACTTCAGACTGCTAGAATTGTGGTGTGATATTGGGGAAGGTGAGTTGGAGATTGTGTAACACTAAACCGGCTGCAGTGGAAAATGTGAACTTGATCACTTGCTCACTCAGCTCCCCTCTTTTGGTGTATCAGGAGTATTATCATTGACTAATAGAACTACTTAAATAAAGGCTTCAGTGTCTCTGTGCACACACCCTCCAGCCTTCTTGCTGAATTGCTGATTAAGCATAGGGCTAAATCGCTAGCTTTGAAAGCAAACCAAGGCAGGCCAGCAGCATGGTTCAATTCCCGTACCAGCCTCCCTGAACAGGCGTCAGAATGTGGCGACTAGGGGCTTTTCACAGTAACTTCATTTGAAGCCTACTTGTGACAATAAGCGACTTTCATTTAATTTATTTAGTTCACTGGACCTTCACTGGAAGATAATCTTTGTCACTATCCTTACCCACATATAGAGCATAGAACATACAGTGTAGAAGGAGGTCATTCGGCCCATCAAGTCTGCATCGACCCACTTAAGCCCTCATTTCCACCCTATCCCCATAACTCAATAACCCTTCCTAACCTTTTTTGGACACTAAGGGCAATTTAGCATGGACAGTGACCCAGCGGGGAATCAAACCTGGGACCCTGGTGCAGTGAAGCCACAGTGCTATCCACATGTGCTGCCCTACTCTCTCTTCCTTTGAAAGTCAGCTAGGAACATTATTGGGTTCTGTGCACCAATGCCTGAATTTGGCCCGAAATGAAATGTGCCAACAGGATTTACTGAATGATGTGAAGATCAATGTGAAGTCTAGTGATGTATTTCAGGGCACTGCTTATTGATATACCACCATTCATATAACATTTAAAAGGAAAGGGTTACCATAGACGTTTACAGCATATACGATGGCCATTTCCCATCATATCAATCTAGCTCTTTTTAGTATAATTCCAAATGAGTCGCATTGCTCTGCCCTAATAGCCTTGTGACATCACATTTGAATGTGGGTGCAATAGTCTGTATCAGTCGCATTCAGCTCAAAGCATTGCAGACTCCCAATAGCTCTGCCTAAAACACTTTTCCTAACCTAATTTGCTTTGCGTTTGCGAATTTAAATTAATGGCAGCTCGTTGAAATCTACGACCATTAGAAATAGTAATTCTGCAAACCCTTTGTAATTTTAAATATCTGAAATCTTATCTTAACTTTGCTGTACGCCAGTGGAATTAGTCAAAGTAACCCATGTCCTTATGAACTATTCAGTGTGCTCAGTGTACTAGTTTCACTGCAAATATAGTTAATTTTTAATGAAATAGCCTTGGGGTAGTTTTGTTTGTGTAGGTAAATAAATGTTAATTCAGAGCACAGTAACTAGATTTCTGTATACCTGACCCCTTGGTCTGGCACCTGCTGTCAGTTTTTCTTATTTGCCTTTAAGAGGAGTTTGTGTGGATTGTCAACGTTCTTATTGTAGGTCGCCACTCATTTTGGATCAGTTGTGATCGGAAAGGATTAATAAATGGGCTTGTTTACTCTACTCCACTTTCCCTCATTTCAAAAATCCCCAAATCATTCTTGCTATTCATCAGACAGGCTTCTCCGATCTGGCCAATGCTGCTGCTAGGTTGATGTAACCGTGAGCAGTACAGGACGGAGCTGTACCGTACTCCCTCCCCCCTTGCACAATGTCTTGGAAATGCTTTATGCAGCATGTAGAAAAGAAAACTCCATTTATGTAGCACACCATGAAACATCCAAAGCACCTCAGGGGAGTTGTACAGTAGTTACTACATGGTCAATCCCAGGAGCCAATTTGTACATACTAAAATTCCACAAAGCAGCAATGCTGTGAATAATTAGCTTTTGGTGATGTTTTGATGGTGGAATTTTGATCAGGGAACCAGATCTCACTTTTCCTCAATGGATTGTTGTATGGAATCATCAGCATTGCAATTGACATTCTGATTAACATGCAATCCTAAAGGCTACCTCTAATGGAACACTACACCGGTGCTACACTGGAGTCAGCTGGACCTTCTGACTCCGGTTAGAATATTACCATCTGTGACGTGCTGCTACTAACTGGCATGGGCTGTAGGTAAGGCAGAGGAGTAAATTATTCATTCACTTTATTGAATGAAACAATCCTGAAGTAAGACAGCCAATTTAACATTACTCCAAGGAAGAAAATTTACCACAGGGACATTGGCAGCTAGGGGTTTTTCACAGTAACTTCATTGCAGTGCTAATGTAAGCCTACTTGTGACAATAAAGATTATTTATTTATTATTATTACTTATTACAATACCTTCAGTTTAAACTGCACCAAGGATGAGGATTTCGGCTGCATTTAATATTTTGCCTCTCATCTCTTTATTGGATAATTTTTCAAATTTCTTCCAGTGGATCTGGGTGTCGCTGGCTAGGCCAGCAGAGGTGGTGGTAAGTTGCTGCCCTGAACTGCTTCACTCCATGTGGCGTGGGTGCACCCACAGTGCTGTTAAGGAGGGAATTCGAGTATGTTGATCCTGCAGGTGGTGGGGTTTCCATGTGTTTTCTACCCATGTCCTCCTGGGGCCATAACTGTGTGGAAGTTATTGAATGGGGGAAGGGGGGGTGGAATTTGTCCCATGCCAGCCTAATTTTGTCCTTCATATCGTTGGAAGTGGAGAGGTAGATAAACGCTGCTCTTCCTCAACTAGCCAGGATTGTTCATCCCTCCGACTGCACACCCTCTTTCTGATAGATTCTTCTGGGTAATTTGTGATGTATCCCGACAATTTGAAAGTTTAGCCTGGGATTATTGGGCTCTGAGTACCAGACAATGACTGCCCTCAACAAGTAAGAAGCTAACCTCCTCCCCTTAATATTACCATCACTGAATCCTGCAGCATCAACATCCTGGAAGTTAAAGACCAAAAACTGGACCAGCCACAAAAGCACTGAGACTACAAGAGCTGGTCAGAGGCTGGATGTTCTGACTTGTCAGGACATTTCTAGCATATACAAGGCACAGAAGGAATGTTCTCCACTTGCCTGGATGAATGCAGTTCCAGTTGGACCATCTACAAAATACGTTGCAGCAACTTGCCGAGGTGCCTTGGACAGCATCGTCCAAGCTCATGATCTCTGCCACCAAGACTGAAAAAGGCAACAGGCTCACAACTTTTATTAATTCCCCACCAAATCGAGCATGATCCTCTCGAAGAAATAAATCCCTATTATTTTATTGTTTCTGGGTCTCTCGCACTAAGAACACTGTGGGTGTACACCACGTGGGCTGCAGCAGAAGAAAGCAGCTCACCATCTGGCAGGCAATAAGGGATGGAGCGATGAATGCTGACCTGCTGAGGTACACTGACATTTTGAGAGCAGATTAAAGAAAATGAATGCATGTCCAGCATACTATTTTGTCATACATTGCAAGCCAGTACCTGTTTGCAAGTTATTTGAAGAAATTGCTATGGGCCAATTTAGACTATTTTTATAATTTGATAACTTCCAGCCCTGACTTGAAGGTCTGGCTGGTGCTGGGTTGTGATCCAATAGCGGTTCTGCTTTACTTTGCCCAATGTGAGGCAAGATTGGGTGGGGGTGGGGGGGGGGGGGGGGGGGGGGGGGGGGGGAGAGAGAACATCACTGCCTGATTGTAATGGAGGAAACTTACCACAAAGAATGAAATATTTCCTGTGTTACTTTTTATGGTAAAATTATAGCATTCTGTTTGGGGCTGGAGAAAGAAGCCCAAGAACTTAATCATTTAAAACATTTTCACGCCTTTGGATTGACACCCACACTCACGCTGGTCCATTTGACCCCCTGTCTGGGCTGTTAGCGGTGATGACAGCAGTGGAGGTGGAAAAATAGGAAGGTATGAACCCAAGGCCCTTTCTCTTCTAAACCCAGCAACTTTATTACTTCTCTTTCTCATCAACCATTGCCATTAGTTACTTCCTCTAACTTGTCCCTTGCTACTTAATGGTATATATTTCAGCCAACCGCCATGTATATTTGCCATTTTGTTGCTTAAAGAAGTAACTGTTTCTTGCAATGTAAGGTCTCAGACGGCTTCACATTCTTCTGAAGTGTCATCATTCTTGTTTTATGTCGGCTAATGCAGCAGTCAGTATGCTTGACGAACAGAATGTCCAAACTGGCCAACTAACTTGTTTTTTTTGTGCTATTGGCAGAGGGTTGAATGTTGGCCAGGACTCTAGACTTAGAGCTACATGTAAAAATTGGTGAAAGTTTGACCATGGGGAATGGTACAGGTGGTGTACATGAAGACTTGATGCCAGGGTTATGTGCAGTGCTATCCATACTGTCTTTTTTTTCCTTTCTTATTTCATAGAATGTGGTTATCTTGGGCAAGGCCAGCATTTGTTGCCCATCCCTAATGGCCCTCGAGCTGAGTGGCATTTAAGTCAGCCACATTGCTGTGTGGATCTGGCGTCATGTGTAGGTCAGACCAGGTAAGGACGGCAGATTTCCTTCCCCAAAGGACATTAGCAAACAAGATGGGTCTTTACGACAATCGGACCCCCCCCCTCCCCCCCCCCCCCCCCACCCCCCCCCGGACCCTCCCCCCTCCCCCCCCCCCCCCCCTCTAACCCTCCCCCCCTCTAACCCTCCCCCCCCCTCTAACCCTCCCCCCCCTCTAACCTCCCCCCCTCTAAACCCTCCCCCTCCTCGAACCCTCTCCCCCGAACTCTCCCACCCTCGAACCCTCCCACCCCTCGAACCCTCCCACCCCTCGAACCCCCCCCTTCGAACCTCGAAACATGATTTGTCTCCGCAACCATTATATTCACTGAGTCGTTCAATCAACTTCTTGGATGTGAATATACCTGTTTGATTTTTGAGCCAGAGTTCTTTTATGGAGAAGTGATTTGGAGTTACATTCCTGCTGTATTTCTGAACTTCCCTCATCGATTTGTCCTGTTTCACAACCCAACCAGTGATGCAACAAACGCAGTTATGGTAATGCTTACCACACAAGATTTTTCTACAAAATTGGAAACATGCCAAATATGCAATATTGTTGTAATGAGCCGTGTATGTTGCACATTGGCTAATGATTATGTGTAGATTAAGAAAGTATGATGTGTAAGCTTTTGAGAATTAGTTTTGTATTTTAGATGTTGAATTGAATTGCATGGACTGATTCTGCCAGCTTACATAACTAAAGGAAGAGATTTTAATATGGATTCCAGGATCAGCTCTTCCCATGTAATACTATTAGCTGGTAACCATTCTGTTGTAGTTCAGAAATTTGCTTATTAACTGGATATTTCATTGGCTAAAAGCCATGTTTTGCTGGTTATGTCAAGCCTTTGAAACGCGGTACAGTGTCTTAAAACTAGCAACTTCGGTGCTGAGGCCTGGCCAGATTTCACACCTTGCTGGATTTTGGATTGGGGTGTTCGGCTGATGTGTGACTGTAATCAACCAGGGTTGGGTGGGGTCCTGGGTCATTCAACGTGGCAATAGACTGGCACCCAGTCAGCAAAGGGCTAACTGGTCTGGGCCCTCTCTGCACCAATGCATACCTTACTGAATCGCTCGGGTAAAGTTTTTTTTTTTGCATTATATTCGATTAAAATTGATGCATGGCAGTCTGAAAAATGTCCAGTTTTCAGATAAAGACAGTTTTTGGACAGTCTGGTTTCAGACACTGTACTGTAGGGCATAAATCAACTGGAAATTATCCTGTTTCCCTCAGTTAATATTAATCAGGCTTTCACAATGTAGAACATCCAGTCAAGTTCTTTTTTTTTTAAAAATTGATACGCG
Source organism: Scyliorhinus canicula (assembly GCF_902713615.1). NCBI lineage: Eukaryota > Metazoa > Chordata > Chondrichthyes > Carcharhiniformes > Scyliorhinidae > Scyliorhinus > Scyliorhinus canicula. Next base: position 78,544,045 of record NC_052146.1, on the reverse strand, counting down.
GTCTTTAATACTTGGAATCCCTGTTATGATCTCGCTTGTAAGAGATAGGGAGGAAAGGGTGGCTAGGCAGAAGCTGGTCGACTCCATACTGGAGGTAGACCATAAATACTCCGAGGCCCCGACCGTAGAACTCCTGGCGGAGAGGAAAGAATTACAAAGGAACTTTGACCTGCTCTCCACCAGGAAAGCAGTACACCAACTCCGCCAGGCACGCGGGGCCCTATACGAACACGGAGACAAAGCCAGCCGCCTGTTGGCCCACCAGCTGAGAAAGCAGGCAGCCAGCAGAGAAATTGCGCAAATCAGAGATACCAGAGGCACGTTGGAAACAGAACCAGAGAGGATTAACAAAACCTTCAAGGCCTTCTACCAAGAGCTGTACACCTCAGAGCCCCCAACGGGGAAGGCTGGGATGAACCGGTTTCTTGACGGACTGGACATACCAGTTGTGGGAGAGGGCAGAAAACGGGATCTGGAAGCACCACTAGCACTGGGAGAGATCATGGACAGCATTAGCTCCATGCAGGCGGGGAAGGCGCCGGGACCGGACGGATTCCCGGCGGACTTCTACAAAAAATTTGCGACAGCGCTGGCCCCGCACCTGCGGGAGATGTTCACAGACTCGCTAGCTAGGGGCACATTGCCACCCACGTTAGCACAGGCCTCAATCTCGCTGATACCTAAGAAAGACAAAGACCCAACGGAATGTGGGTCATACAGACCCATATCTCTGCTGAATGCAGACGCCAAAATACTGGCCAAAATCCTAGCCAAGAGGCTAGAAGACTGTGTACCTGAGGTGGTCACAGAGGACCAGACGGGCTTTGTCAAAGGTAGACAGCTTACCGCGAACATCAGGCGCCTGCTGAACGTGATAATGACCCCCTCCGGGGAGAGAACACAAGAGGTGATCGTCTCCCTGGACGCAGAAAAGGCCTTCGACAGAGTCGAGTGGAAATACCTCATAGAGGTACTGGAGCGGTTCGGGCTTGGAACAGGGTTCACCGCTTGGGTAAAGCTCCTGTACAACGCACCCATGGCGAGTGTACAGACCAACAATACCAACTCCCAATACTTCCAGCTGCACAGGGGCACCAGACAAGGATGCCCACTGTCCCCGCTGCTGTTCGCACTAGCAATTGAACCGCTAGCAATCGCGCTCAGGGCAGCAAAAAATTGGAGGGGGATCCGAAGGGGAGGTAGAGAGCACAGAGTCTCACTCTATGCGGATGATCTGCTCCTCTATATCTCGGACCCACAAAGCAGCATGGACGGAATCATCGCGCTCCTGAAAGAGTTTGGAGCCTTCTCGGGCTACAAACTCAACATGAGCAAAAGTGAGATCTTCCCAGTACACCCGCAAGGGGGGGGGGGGGGGCAGCACTAAAGGGGCTGCCCTTCAATCAAGCCCGACATAAATTCCGCTACCTGGGGATCCAAATAGCCCATGACTGGAAAGGGATCCACAAATGGAACCTCACCAGCCTGACGGAGGAAGTTAAAAAGGACCTGCAAAGATGGAACACACTCCCGCTCTCCCTCGCGGGGAGAGTTCAGACGATCAAAATGAACGTACTGCCCAGGTTCCTCTTCCTGTTTAGATCCATTCCGATCTACATCCCCAAGGCCTTTTTCAAAGCGCTGGACAAACTCATCATGGCGTTCGTATGGGGGGGTAAAAATGCTAGGATCCCAAAGAAGGTCTTACAAAAAACAAAAACCAGGGGAGGGCTAGCCCTCCCGAATCTACAATTCTACCACTGGGCAGCAACAGCCGAGCGAGTAAGGGGTGGAT